>NW_017307207.1:258176-287399 GCF_000935625.1 Nanorana parkeri
GTATATGTGTATATATATATATATATATATATATATACATATACATATATACACACACACACACACACACTATTGCTGTATTATAGCACACTCCTTCCGCTTCAAAGCCTAGCACCACATGGTAGGGATTTGCGTAATCTGAGACAACCACAATGGGTAATGGATACAGAAAGAAGGAGAATGAACATGGAAGAGAATTCATTTCACAGCTTGTACAGTGCTGTTAAAAAACAGAACTGCTTTTAAAATAATTTGATGGTTGGAAATAATAGGTTACTAACACTAAGCCTTTTCTCTGGTTCCACTTCGATCATGCCACGCAGCAGGTTCTGACAGTCCGGTGGGATAAAATGTGGCATGTGAAATACACCTCGCTTCACTTTCTCTAAAAGCTGGCGCAAGTTATCATCATCAAATGGCAACGCTCCCTGTAAGACAAATTTCATGAACATGAGCACAAAAGAAAAAACATATTAGAAATGACTAGTAAACAACGGCTTCAATTTTTACACTGTATGTATAAATTCGGATAGGGACTGGACCCATTTTCAATAGAAGCATACATTTTGTAAAGTTATTCATTCTGGAGTTAGTTATTAAAGCGGCACAACTGTATAATAATAACGTGACTGGTAGCTCAGTGATGAGCAGTATGGGTTTGCAGTGCTGAAGCCTTCCATGGTTCATATTCCAGCAAACTCTCAAACTACTACTACAACCTAGAACAATTGCTGGGAGCACCAAATATTTCAGCTCAGAATTTCTGTGCAAAGATTTAGACAATTAAAGTTTCTTCAACATACAATGGGGTCAGGAGTGGACCTGAATGCAAGGGATTTACTGCATGTATATAGCTTCAGCAGTGATTACAGGCTGCATTAGTGCCTTGAGGCTGCCAAACAAATGAAAACATTATGCCGCAGACTGATCTTTGATCATGTCGTACCCTTTGCCCTGAACAGCATGAATATATTGTTAGTAATTCTGTAGCTATTTGTATAAAACTAATTTTAAAATTATATAAGTATTGTAGCTTTCCAAGATCAAGTGTAAATAGATTTATGTATGAATATATACTTTAGGTATATTTATGAAAAGCATCTCTAGTAAAGCTATTAATGATATTTGAACTGGGCAGCGTAACATAACAATAGAAGTGAATGGACTGCAGTTTAACACTTGGTGAATTTCACACTGTCTTTTTGTCTTCAACATTAGCCCCAATATAACAGTTCTGAGTCCAATGTGAACGGTTAAGACTAAACTTGAGGACACACGATACATGATTTTTTTAAATGAAGTTATGTTTATTTTAGTTCTTTTTTTACTTATCATTTTTTATGAATTTAGATGCAGGGATGTACTAACCATTTTTCATAAAATATGGGAGCTTAGGAAAATATAACTACATGTCCATTGTGAACAAGGGATACCAAATGTATTTGCTGCAATCTTAGGGTACTTACAGTGGGTATAGAAAAGAATCACCCTCTTTAAAATAATTACATTTTGTTGCTTTGCAGCCTGAAATGAAGACAGACACAGTTTTTGTTTTATCCAGCTGTATTTACTCAGTGCAACTTATAACATCCAAGTGAAAGATATAATACCAACATGTCATAAAAAAATAAAAAAAGTTCAAATATAGAATCACCGAGTTGGAAAAAGGATCACCCCCTTGTGTCAGTATTTCACTTTAAATACAGCCTTTAGTCTGTTGGGATATGTCTCTACTAACTTTGCACATCTAGACTTTGCAATATGTGCCCACTTGTCTTTGCAAAACTGCTCAAGTTCAGTTAAATTTGATGGTGATCGTGTGGGGACTGGTCTTCAAATCATTCCACAGATTTTCAATGGGGTTTAAGTTTGCGCTCTGGCTAGGCCATGCAAGGACATTCACCCTTTTCTCTTTCAACCACTGTGTGGTAATTTTTGCTGTGTGCTTTGGGTCATTATGACAATGTAAGTTGTCAGTGGGAAGAAGGTTCACCTTTCAACATGACGTTGGAAGGTAAACCTTCTTCCCACTGACAACTTTCTGGTAGAGGGCAGCACATTTTCCTCAAGAATTTGACGATATTTTGCCCCATCCATTTTTCCTTCTATCCTGACAAGTGCTCCAGTCCCTGCTGCAGAGAAACATCCCCATAACAGGATATTACCACCTCCATGCTTTACTGTAGGAATGGTGTTGTTTGGATGGTGAGCTGTATTAGATTTCCGCCAGACATATCGTTTGGTGTTGAGGCCAAACAATTCAATTTTAGTCTGACCATAACACATTTTTCCATGTGGCCTCAGAATCTTCAAGGTGCGTTTTGGCAAAGCTCAGTTGTGAAAGCATGTGGCCATTCTTGAGGAGTGGCTTTTTTTCTTGCAACCCTACCATACAAGCCACATTTGTGGATAATTTGTGATATTATTGTCACATGCACACAATGATCACTCTTGGTCATAAATTCATGCAACTGCTTCGGAGTTTGGAGCGATGTCCTGAACCAGGGAGGGTCTGTGTTGTACCAAATACCTTCCACTTCTTAATAATAGACTTCACTGTGCGTCTAGTCATTGATAAAGCCTTTGAATTTCTTTTGTATCCATCTCATGTCTTGTGCCTGTCCACAACTTTATCCCGGAGATCTTTTGACAGTGCCTTGCCATCCATAGTTGATTGTTTGCTTCAGTTCCACTACAAGGGACTGAAATGCTCCAGGAAAGCTCTTTTCATGCTGAGCTAATCAAAATGACCACATCTGATTACAGCTGAAAGTCAAATGGCTTTGTGTGCCATTGAGAAGGTGATTAGCTACACCTGATTGAGTTTACATGTCATTTTCACCAACTAAGTAATTCTGTTTTTGAATTATTTTCTGACATGTTGGTGTTATATCTTTCACTTGGATATTATAAGTTGCACTTAGTAAATACAGCTGGATAAAACAGAAACCATGTATGTCTTCATTTCAGGCTGCAAAGCAACAAAATGTCATTTATTTGTATTTTCTACACCCACTGTATAACTATGTATCCTAAGGACTATAACATCCTATTGTAGTGTGAGAGGGTGTATAAAAACCGAAGGAAAACTGGGATAGAATACATTTGGTATTTTGTGAAGGAGAATTATTTTAGGTATAATCATCGTTTATTGGTTGTTTTGGTTGAGAAACTGAAGTTATTGCTAAAAAAAGGCCAGCAAACAGTTAGGCAGAGTATACCAACAAATAAGAAATCAGCATCAGAACAACATTTGAGGGTGTCCAATGGAGAATCTAGTAAACATGGTGGTTATAATATCCAGGTCTTATGCAATGTGTATTAACCATAAACAATTGCGAAGATTTTCTGCATTAGTTTAACAAGGTCTGATACAGTATATGTCTTTTTTATTGACTTACCACAAGAAGAGCAAATAGGATAACTCCACAACTCCACACATCGGCTCTACGCCCGTCATACTTCTCACCCTACAAAAAAGAGAGCATTTAATTGGTTTGTATGTGTAATCCATTATTTGTGGTTCTGTCAGAGCAATAAATATTGTCCTGATTTGTGATGAGCTAATATGTCCAAATTCCATGTTACTTCAAACGTTCAAATTCAAACTCAAATTTCAAATTTTAATTCCACTCAGGTAAATGGGGGAACATTTCTTATGGTTACTTTTGGTTCTTTGGAGGACTGCTAGACAAGTTATTGTCACGCAAATGCATGGGAAGTCCCCAAATGGGCAATGGTCCTTCAGTTTGGCTAATTTACCCTGATTAATTAATCCTACATTTTCTCAGGTTAAGTCTCTGGGGAGTCTGAGCTCTGCATCTTTACATATTCCTGACACTAGACAAAGTTTTTGTACTTTTTAACACTGCCTCCACCAAATAATATGACATACCAAAAAAAGAAATGGGATATAATGTAACTATGATTTTATATCTGTGACAACTCTTTTGTCCGTTGTTTCTTGTTTCAGCAACCAGTACTACTAGTCCTATTTATCAGATTGTTTGAGTTTTTAGCTACTAGAAGATGATAATTGCATCTTTATATAAAAATAAATCTAGATAATTACCAAGTTATGAATGTAGCCAATTGTCAGTGAATATAAATATGGACTAAATAGGAGTTTATACATTTGCCTGAAATTGATCTTTAAAGGACAAGGAATGCTTCCATAGAAAACTTTTCAATAAAGTTTCCAATAACCTCATATAATACCACTATGCTTCCAAAGCTAATGCATATAATAATGGGTAATGTGATGCTTCAAAATTAAATGCAGCACAGGAAGACAAATAAATAATCAGCAGGGAATAAGTGAATGCCTATTTGTTTACTCTGGATGGAAAACATATTCTAACAACATTATTTCAAAAGCTCAATTTCAACTTTCTGAATAGATAGATATTCTAAGGACATTCACATAAACAAATCTGTAAATAGTAAGTATTACCTATCTCGACCTTTTACGCATAAAGAATCTTGAACTAATTTCATTATAATCAATGCCATTGGGGTAATTGTACACTGGTACATAGAGTGCTAAAGAAAAGTGCAGAAATGAAGTGCTGGCCTTTAGTCTTTTATATATTAAAAATCATGAAAAAAGCCAACGAATTGGGGATTCAAATATCAGTACACATATCTAAGTTCCCCAAAATGCACTGGAATGTTTTCATGAGTTTTAAATATTTTAGAAAAAAACCTAAACAAAATAGACTACTTTAATGGGAATCCCAAATACTGAGCGTATCATGTTTTCATTTTACATTATGCTGGAAGCTGATGTTTAAGATAGTGTTTTTTGAAGTGTTTAAAGAAATTCAGCTCTAACCACTTGCTGACCAGGGTGTTAAACTCCCTTCCTGTCCAGACCATGTTTCAGTATTCAGCCCTGCGGTACTTTGACTGACATTTATTCAGTCATACAATGCCGTACTGAAATTAATTTTATACCATTTTTTTGGGAACACATGGAGCTTTCTTTTGGTGGTATTTAATCACCACTGGGATTGTTATTTCTTACTACATTTAGTTAAATATACATTTATTATTACACAATTTTTTGGTAAAATATAAAAGATGGGGTCACGTTGGGAAAATAGACACCAAACATGTCAAGCTTTAAAATTGCGTGAGCCCGCGAAATTGCAAAAACTACCATGCCATAGGTGACGCTGAAAAAGCTTTTACCGCTCATTAATTTAGTGCTATCAGTGATTCATGGCCTTAGAATTATTGCTTTCACTCCAACGTTCGCGGCGATATGTAACATGTGTGGCGTAATCATTGTTTGCACATGCGACACCTATTTACATTTATAAGTGCGTGCCCGCGGGGGCAGGGGAGTTAAAACGTTTTTGGTGTTTTTTTTTTATATGAGACTTTCATTTGTTTTTATTTGATTTTTATTTTTTTACACTTAACTTGATTGCTATTACATAGGGGGATAAAAATCCCCCTATGTAATAGCCAATATACAATGACAGGTGCTTTTATGGAGACATCAGGGTCCCCTTCTTCTCTGGCTAGCAGCCAAATAAATGACAGCTAAAGGCGGGAGTGATGTAATACACATCGCTTCTGCCTTTAGAGAGAGACGAGGAGAGATCAGTGGTGGGGGAATGCTAATCTCTCCTCCTTCTCTCTACTAGTAGCCGGTGTTCTCTGTCTTGGGCACCGCAGGGAAACAGAGCTGCCCGGGATAACCGTCAGCAGAGGGGGAGGCGCGGCAGCAGAGGACGGGGCGCACTGTGCAGTGTCATATAAGCGAACGCTTGAATGTAACAGCCGGTGACGGCTGTTTATATTCCCGGCAGGTTGCTGGTCAGGGGCACATGCGAGCAGAAAAAAAATCACGGAAATGTACGTCCACCCGCCAGGAAGCGTCCGCCCATATTTTTACAATGGGTGGAAAGCAAGGGATTAATTGTACTTTTGATAATGTACAAACAATAACAGTGTTATTGGTCAGGCTCAATCAGAGTACTAAACCCTAACGGGCTGGAGGAATGCTATTTTCATGGCACTACCACCACTAGATGGTCCTGGGCAGATTTATAAATTAGCCCCTAATTCTAATTGATATCATATGTTTTACATGGCCTAGTGCTGGTCATAGACACTGAATAATGGTCAGCTGCAAAAACAATCTGCACGATATTGGGGGACTGTACTTTGGTGTGATATAGCATATTATTGTTTAGTAAAGAGGTGTTAAAAACTCTAAATACAACCTATTAACACTTTTCACGATTTCCTTGCAGTTGGTGGGCAAGTAATCTTCGGCCAATTGTCATACCCTGAAGACTCCTGGGTCCGGATCATTGTTGCCCACCATCCAACAAATTATGGCTGAAAAGCACACTCAGCTTTTTTACTGATGCTTCACTTTCATTACATACATTCAGGAACAGTAGCAAGAAATACGTAAAAAGCCATACTACTGTTCACATTGTTAACTGTGCATGTTTGCTGAGCCAGTTGAGGTCAGCTCCACATGCACAGTGAGGGCAAATTTCTGCAAACAGTGCCCCTCCTGATTAATACCACACTCACTAGTGCTTTCCCCCTGGCACCATCTTGAAGGACAGAAGTTCATAGAGGACACAGCATCATTAGAGAGTACTCTGCCTGTGCCACACACATTGCAGCAGGGAGGGGTGGGAGTGGGGGAACTTGCGATAGGTGCATCAAGGTTAATAGCCACAGCATGTCTATTAAACTATTTTGAGAATTGGGAGATGAGCAATAAATAGACATTGCTGTAAATGTATGTACATCCTTTTTGTAAAAAGAACTGCTTATGATGACAGGATGTGACTTTTATTTTTTTTACAGATGTTATACAAGAGCACTGCATAAGTCTGCTTTGGTTAGATTTAGTAAATTGAAGGGTAATACTTCCTTTGTTAAAAATTCAAATACCACATATATGCTACACAGGCCACTTAAGGTTATTAAAAATGACTTTTCAATAATGAACTCCAGCTACTATTGTTTTCTAAAACTGACAAAAAAATCCAGTGTCACCCCATTATAGCCAAGGCAACTAAGGAGCGTTATATGTAAAGTAAAAGTAATGGTTTACTTAAAGTGTAACTCCACTTTTCTACAGAAATACCTCCAAGCTGCCATATTGCATTGACATTTCTTATCAGTTTTAGAAAACTACAGCAGCTTCAGACTGAAACCGAAGTGTCATTTCAATAACATTAAATTACAAAATGGCTTGTGTAGCAATTTGATATGCTAGATTAATTTTTTTAATGAAAGGGGTGTTTTCCTTTAACCAGTTGACATCCGCGGTGTTAAACCACCTTCCCATCCAGGCCATTTTTCAGTATTCAGCGCTGCGGTACTTTGACTGACATTTATTCCGTCATGCAACGCTGTACTGAAATGAATTTTATACCCTTTTTTGGGGACAGATAGAGCTTTATTTTGGTGGTATTTATTCAACACTGGGGTTTTTATTTTTTACTATATTAAGGAAAAATTACCGAAATTTTTTTGAAAAAACAAACAGTTTCCCCTATATTAAATGATAAAACATTTATTATTACCCAATTTTTTGGTAAAATATAAAAGACGGGGTCACGTCGGGTAAAAAGACACCAAACATGTCAGGCCTTAAAATTGCGTGCGCGAAACCTCAAAAAACGATAATACCCAAAATTGGCCATAGGCGACGCTTTAAAAGCTGTTACCGCTCATCAGTTTAGTGTTATCAGTGATTGATGGCCCTAAAATGATTGCTCTCACTGCGACGTTCGCGGCGATATGTAACATGTGTAGCGCAATTGTCGTTTTTGCGCGCTTAGGCACCGGACGCGTATTTACGTTTATAGGTGCGTAAACGTTGTGGTGGGGGAGTTAAACATTTTGGGGTTTTTTTTTCACTTTTTTTATACTCCCGGCCGGCCTTTGTGAAGCTGGAGAGAAGCTGATGAAGCAGATCTCTGCTTCATCAGATTCTTTGGGGGTCCCTAGGTCACATTAGTGTCTGGGAGACCGCTGATGTCTAAATGAAGAGGACCTGTCACATCTCTGATAGCCCCCTATGTGATAACAATAATGTTAAGTAAAAAAAAAAAAAAAAAATTAAAGTCACACATGAAAAAGGATTTAAAAAAAACACAACATCATTTTTTTAAGTCTCCACCCATACATACACACGTGCAAACATGCGTCGGGTGTGCATATGTGCGAAAATGACGATTGCACCCATTACACCGCACGTGTTACATATCACCGTGAACGTCGCAGTGACCGCAATAATTCTAGGGCCATTAATCACTGATGAGCGGTAAAAGCTTTTGAAGCATCATCTATGGTGAATTCGATTTCGCAGGTGCGCACAATTTTAAGGCTTGACATGTTTGGTGTCTATTTACCTGACGTGACCTCATCTTTTCTATTTTACCAAAAAATTGGGTAATAATAATTGTTTCCTAACATAATGTAAAAAAAAAAACAATTTTTCCTTAATATAGTAAAAAATAAAAACCCCAGTGGTGAATAAATACCACCAAAAGAAATCTCTATCTGTCCCCAAAAATGGTATAAAATTAATGTCAGTGCAGCGTTGCATGACGGAATAAATGTCAGTCAAAGTACTGCAGCGCTGAATACTGAAAAATGGCCCGGCCAGGAAAGGGGTCAGCTGGTCAACAAGTGGTTAAAATATAAATGTTCTGAAATAACATTGGGACTGTACAACATAGCCATTTCAGGTGCAAAAAGTGATTAGCAGATTCCTTCATCAAGGCTGACATGTAAATCCACTATGTCAAGGCTTTACCTATGTTGGCACTAATGCAAAAGTAGAGTGTCTGTAGTGCTGGAGGTCTGAATGAATCAGGAATTACACTGTTCTGGTGTGCTCAGTTCAGCAATGGGGACATAGTGTCTTCAGAAGGACTAGTATATGCGCTGATTACCTGCACAGCTACGCCACACGCCTTCAGCAGTTTGCTATCCCAGTATGTCACCACATGTTATATCAGTGTTACTCTACTACCATATGGTGTCTCTTTGCATGACACATAAAATATGCAGTGTGTACTCTTCTTGATCCTTGCTGGCAGCTCAGCAAATTATAGGCAAGATGGCAAATTCATTCAGCCTTACAAATAACATATTGGTCAGTTTAATACACACCTTTATGTCAAGTTTACATTTTAAAGAATATGACTTCAAAGCTATTGTTTACTTTACCAGATTGTAGGTGTTTTGTAAAGAACTGTGACCTGATCAAACCAAGATCAAACAAGGAGCTGTTGAAATACAAACTAAATGCAGCACTTTAACAGGTTTGTTTGTTTTTTAACCATTTTTGCAATGGTAGCGAAATCCAAGCAGCCAATCCACAATGTGGTGTCTGACACCCTTACACAATATGGGGCTGATTTATAAAGCTTTCACCCAGTGTAAAGCTGGGTGAATACCATTCAAAGGGAATTACTGCCACTAGATGGAGTCAGGGAATGTCCTATGCTCCTCAGCTCCATCTAGTGGCAGTAATGGCCTGCAAATGGCATTTCTTCCAGATCTGCACAGTAATCTAGTGTGAAACTTTGCCTCTGTGCAGGAGCTTCCTGTAAAGACCAGTCACTACTAGGCTTTCTCATTGTTCAGGGTGACTCTTGTATCTGCCACCTTCTGTAGTTTTCTGCAGGCAGCCAACAATGGGTGGACCCACTGGGTCACTTCCGCAGCTCTGCTTCCTGCACAGGCTATGTGCAGCACCGTGATGATGTCATTGTTACTTCTATATGATAATATATGGGTTTGTAAAGGCATTTGGCTGTCTTTTGCACCCACCCACTAAAGGATGCAAAAGCCAGCCTGCTATTGGCTTTTGCAATTTTAATTATACAATAGCATGCTGGCTATTGCTCCGAGCAATAAAGCAAAAAAAAAAGTAATATAAAGAAGCTTAAAAAAAATAAAGTTAACCACTTGTTGACCGGGGTGTTTACACCCCCTTCCTGCCCAGGCCAAGAAGCTTAAAAAAAATAAAGTTAACCACTTGCTGACCGGGGTGTTTACACCCCCTTCCTGCCCAGGCCATTTTTCAGTATTCAGCACTACAGTACTTTGACTGACATTTATTCCGTCATGCAATGCTGTACTGAAATTAATTTTGTATCATTTTCTGGGGACAGATGGAGCTTTTTTTTTGGTGGTATTTAATCACCACTGGGTTTTTATTTTTACTATAAGAAAAAAGTACCAAAAATTAAAAAGAAAAAATGTTTTCTCTTTACTATGTTAGGAAACTTTTATTGTTAACTAATTTTTTTGGTAAAATGTAAAAGATGGGGGCACGTCGAGTAAATAGACACCAAACATGTCAAGCCTTAAAATTGCGCTGCCCGCAAAACAACTACCACACACAAAATTGGCCATAGGCCATGCTGTAAAAGCTTTTACAGCTCTTCAGATTAGTGTTAACAGTGATTGATGGCCCTAAAAGTATTGCTCACACTCTGACGTTCGCGATGATATGTAACAAGTGCGCGTAAGCGCACCTATCGCATTTGTGTGCATCTATGTGGGGGTGGGGGACTTAAAAAAAAAATTGGGGTTTTTTTTTGTGACCAATCTTCTTTTTTTTAGGTTAACTTTATATCACATAGGGGGATAAGAAGCCCCCTATGTGATATCAAATACAGTGACAGGTCCTCTTTATGCAGACATCAGTGGTCTCTAAGACCCCCAATGTCACCTAGGGATCTGCTTCACCAGCTTTTCTCCGGCTTCTGTAGCCGGAAAGTGACAGATGAATGCGGAAGTAATGTAGTAAACATCTCCTCCTGCATTCAGAGAACGGGGAGGAGAGTTGAGGAAGATAGTGTACTGGAGCCACACTGCCGGTCTCTGATCAGACACCCGGGATTGTGGGGACAGCGGCGATGAGAGGTAAGGAGAGGGGGGGGGGGCACAGAGAGGTGTATCATACAAGCGATCGAGCATCTTTACAGACACCGGACCGCTTGTATGTAAACAGCCATCGCTGGCTGTTTCAAATTCTGGCAGTTTCCTGCTCGTACAAGCCAGGGGGTGCATGTGAGCGGTTGTGGGCATGAAGGACGTTTAAAGACGCCCACCTGCATCCAGAAGGCTCCCGTCCGGCCATTTCTGAACGTTCGGCAGACGGGAGATGGTTAAATAAACGAAAATTAAAAAGACTTAAAAATGCATAAAGTAAAAAAAAGTTAAATAAATAAAAAATGTAAAATGCAAACAAATAAAAAAATAAATAAAGTTACATAAATTCAAATTAAAAATAGAAAAAAAGAAAAATGTTTGGTGTGTTATTTTAAATAAAAGGTTATTATATTATATTGGCTTAGAGTTTTACAATTCACATTATTTTAAATCCATGAACCTAGTTAAAATGTCTAATATAATACATACAATTTTTTATATATATATCTATAGATAGATAGATAGATAGATAGATAGATAGATAGATAGATAGATAGATAGATAGATAGATAGATAGATATAGGTGGGAAAAGTCATTTACAGTTTCGGCTTGACAAATTTTGCTGCAGGAAGTGCATTAGGGTGCCAATCATTTCAATGGGTCCCAAATGCACCTTCCGTCCACAGTGTGATCGGCCCGCACTGGAACGTGCAGTACTGCAATGCCCTGCGTTCCAGTCCAGTGTGATTTTTTTTAAATGTGCGTACCGTTTTATTCTGAAGTAAACTTTATGTCTGTAATGCTGCATTTGTGTATTTTATTTTAAATAAATGACAGTATTAATATTGTTTTTATTTTATCAGAGTAATTGATTAATCGAAGTTAATAATCGGCTAACTAATCGGTTATGGAAATAAGCGTTAGCTGCAGAATTTATATTCTTTAGGCTATTGAGGAATATACAGATGTTCCTCACTTACCGACTTACCTGTTTTGCGACCACTCGTACTTACGACGGACCGCCGATCGACCTCCGACCTTCCGCGTCAGCGTCAGTGCGACGGGTCGCCGGCGGAAGTGACATCCCCCGATCTTCACTGCAGGTCTCGGTAAGTATTTCCATTGCCGGATGTACAGTACACTGTTCGGTACTGTACATCGGCAACGCTATACAGTACTGTACTAATGCAGTATAGTACTGTATAGAGTTCCTCACTTAACGACCAATCCATTTAACGACCTGGTCGTAGGAACGGAACTCGGTCGTTAAGTGAGGAATACCTGTATTTAAATTCAAGTTTTTCTGTCTGTAGTTCAGCTTTAAACATGCAGATGTGTTTGAACTTCCCACAGTAGGAAAGGAAACAGTTCATGCTTGAACCAGAAAAATTGACTTTTACACAGTGACTTCATCTGTCTTGATTTTGATTCTAGTTATCTAATACACTACAATACATCTAGTCAAGGTTGTATTTTAATGTTGGGGGTGGATCCTTGACCAAGCTGCATTTCCTAATTGTAGTATAATCTGCAGGGAGGTCATAGACCTGAATGTGCTGTCTACAGGAGTGTCTGGATCAAAATACTGGCTGAACATGACTACAAATTGTATAGCCAGAACACAGTTCACAAATAATGAACTTCATAGCTAGCTGTTCACCTAGAGGTACTGTACCTTATTTTAGCAAAAAGTTAAATATGAAAATCATAAACAAAATTGTCCCAGTAAGCGTAGTATTTTTACAATTGTAAGAGCCCATTTGGCCATTTAGTAAAATATTCAGCACCCAATCAAAAACTGTTTTTGACACCTCAGTAAACTAAAAACTGATTATTGTTCATCACTGTTCTCTGCATCTTGATCTACTTTATCAAATAAGCCTGATCTTATTTATAGTTGGCTTTATATAGCACAAGGTAATGTGCAAAGTCCAACAGTCCAACCCTCCAATTTAGGTGATGGATTGAGTGCCTGAATTATACTGTCAGCATGGCTGGCCAACTATGTCACACATATGTTGACTGAGGTTACTGGCTGACCCAATTTGCAATGGCTCGGTTCCAATGTGACTTAATCATGTCTGCCAAAATGGGCACATGTGTAATTCAGTGTTCAGCCAAATCTGGTCAACTACAGTATGACAAAATGAAGCAAACACCAAATGTATGTGGCCATCTGTGTACCTTACCGCTGATGAGATATAACTGTAACTGGAAAATAATACTTTTAATGGTTCATGAAATATTTATCATTTAATTCTACAAACTTCATGCGGATAGTGTCCTTGATCAGGATTTGAACCAGGAACCCTATGTGAGTGTTAACCACTAAGCCATTATGCTGCCTGTGCCCAACTTCCTGTGTCCTTTTTGTGACAATAGCTTGCTTATTAGCACTAAAAAGGACAAGAATCTTCCAACAAGATTTACCCTACCTAGACTTTAATGAGATTCACTGCTAAGTTAAGTTTCAATCAGGATTTGCTGATCCCTAGGCAAAAAGAACCTGGGCAGCTTGGCACATTACCTCTATGATGCAGGCAGTCTGCTTAGCTGTCTTCATTCTTACTGACCATGGTTACCATAAGTGTTGTATTAAAGGAAACCGGTACTGGGGGCAATATGCAGCTTGCCATTACTGACCTTTCCTTCTAAAAAGGTTAATTTTTGCAATCCAGCGATTTTTAGGACTTTTTAAGCTACTGACCTGAAAAAAGTATACTAGTCAGGTGTTTTTACTTCACTTGCTGCATTTTCAGAAGGTCACCAATGGTAGCCCTGTTTTTTTCTTCGTACAAATTTCTTTTAACCACTTGCTGTCCGCCCCTAGTAAAAAAACGGACGGACGGCACTGCAGCATTGGCGGGTTGCCGTCTCCAGACGGCAATTTTTTTCTGCTCGCGTGCGCCCCCTAGCGGGCACGCACGGGCAGAAAAAGATTTGAGCTAAAAAGCATATAACTCTCCTAATTTGTACATTTTATTTATTGTCCTCTTAAGGAAAAGACCATGTAATTATTCATGTATTGCTCAAATGTTGCTCATTGCATGTATTATGGTAGAGACATGGAATGTTGTGTTTAGGTAAACACTGCAAGTCCAAGTCTAGCCTAATGTACATACACTGCATTGCATCAAACATATCGTTCACTTTTTTCTGTGTTATGGACACAATGAAAATAAAGACTGTATAGGCATGAGCAAGCAAAACAGGTATCAGAAACTATTTACAATTTGCTTTTTTTTGGAATGTCCTTTTTTAATCATATTTTTTTTTTTTCAGAAAGGTGGTGTTACCTTTGAACCAGGGTTGTATCTATACTTTGGCCCAATACTTTGTTGGGCCACAACACAAAACAGCCTTAGTTCACTACGCTGTGGTGGTTCGGACAGGTTTGTCAGTAGTGAAATGAGAGCTACAACCAACAGTCATATGGCTAACAATAATAATAATAATATCAGTGAATACCATATGTCATATCTTAATGAACACAGTCTGATGTGAACTAGGGCCCTTTGAGATCTTTTGTAATGTTAATAACAATTATTTAGCGCTGCACCTTTTGTGCGGTAAGGTTAGACTTTTTCTCTCAGGTGGCATGGAGGGTTAGCCGGTTGGGTTCTGTGAAAATCTGCTTTCCCCAATCTCCATATTACTAAAACCAGTCATGTCTGAGATGGGGTAGGTTTAATGTGGCACAGGAAAGCCTTACCATAAAAGTGGCCCTCATGTATTTGTGAACACAAAATCCTCATCTAGCAGGTAAGCACAACATAAAGATGCTTTCAGTGGGCCAACAAAGGAAAGTGACAATCGTTCTTGAATCAGCATTGGAGCTGGGCAATGCAGGGACATGGGTCCAGTAGAGACCGCTCCCTGTCTTTACTGCACAGCCTTTAACAAGGAAATGAGAGGAAAGCTGAATATTGCAGGATAGCCAGAAGTCAGTTACACTTACCTTGATCACCTCAGGGCATGCATAGTGAGGAGACCTGGTCACAGGGGAGTAAGACATGAAAAAAACGACAGGAAAGGGAAAGACAGAGAAAGAAGAGGGGTGTTAACAGCAGGATAAAGTGAAGAATTTGTTTAGTAGCTCTGTTTTTCTAATGTAAGTCAGGATTTTACATGGCATGTAGCATCAGTGAGCATGTCAGTTCTGATGCAACAAATTCATGGAGGTAACATGTATGACATTTGCCTCTGACAAATTTAAAGCATATACAGTATTGGATGCCTGAGGTAAATATCAGGAAGACATACATAACACAATGCAGGGTACTCACACAATGCATGCTTATACTCAGGGTAAAATAACTTAGCATCTAAAAAAAAAAAAAAGGGTTTTGCCCTTTAGCCAGCAGCCAGAATCTGCCATAATTTGTCTAGTGTTGCTAAAGCCAACACCATTCTTTAGACCTCTTATTGGGTGGTTAAGCTGTGAAATGGCATAGCACATAAAGACACCAATTGCTAAATCAATAATGATGTTTATAATGAACTAGATGCTCTCCTTAAAAATACTGGTATCCACAGCTGTAATTTTAGGGGATATGGTAATGGTTTGATCGAGGGAATTAATATGGAAATCCGGCATTATATTTTACGGGTTCTGGATAGACTGGGAAAGGTTTAGAACCAATAAAAAGTTTGTACTGTTGCTTTGTTCTCCAATGAGCCCTTTTACTGTCCCCAATTTTTATTGAAACCACCCTACACTTCCCACAACCTTATGTATTTGTATGTAAAAGTGTGAGCATCTAAGAAACCAAGTAATTAAAAGAAACAGATATATGTAACATATAACTACACACAATAGTATTTCATGTTTATGTATAGCCTAAACTTTTTTAATATTCATTTTTGATAAATTGGGGAAAGGTTAAAGCCCCTGTCATTTTATTTTTTGCCTTCAGTGTCTCTTTGGGGAGATTTCCTTTTACTTGCTGACCTGGGGACAAACCAGGAAGTGAAAGAAAATCTCCACAGCATGAAGGGAAATTTGACTCTTTGACAGTTGTCCTGGAACAGGAGTCTCTAGCTGGATGCATTGTGTATGCAAATTGCTGCACATAGTATGCACACCCCTTGCCCTCCCGCTGCATTCCCCCTCTACCTCCAATGCATGCCCTTTTGTTAGTCAAGGGCTGTGTAAAAAGTAGGGTTGCTGGGAAATGTAGCCAGATGTGATTTAGCAACTCCTCCTCTAGACCATAGTGGCTACACTGAAAGCAGTCAGAAAACCTCACGTAGTAGTCAAGCACTAGGGTCTGCTCAGTAATTCTTTAATAGCCCAGAACAGTACAGGAAGTTGATAAGAGAAAGCCAATGTGTTTCAGGGCTTAAAAGCGGTCAAGTGCGATTTTCTAGAGGAGGCGATGTATCCAGTTTTCTAGGTGGTTGGTGGAGTATCTATGTTTCAGACATCGGGGCTTAAGCAATTCCTTGTACCCACTTAAAAGGACTCCTGTGTGTGTGGTTGCAAACCTGTCTATTGATGGCACCCACTGACTACCCATTTTTTGGCTTTGATACACAAGCCCAAGCTACTTAGTTAGAGTCCTTTTGACTGTGTGCATGGAATTGGTCAAGCCATGATAAACAGGGTTTCTTGAACCCCAAAATTAGCTATCTCTTGTCATCTTCCTGATCATTGTGGAATCAAAGTACGGTTCTAGACTCTTAAAGTGTGGTTTTGGAACCTCTTAGTGCTTGATAACAAGTAGATTTCATGCACTTGGTGACCCCTGGACTCAAGGAGAGCCCGTTTTTTGTGGTAGCTGCTGAACATAGGCTGTTGGGCCAGAAACATAGACACTCCACCAACCACTTAGACCCCTCTTTGTAAAGAACAGAATTTTTTTTTATTTTAATTGCAGCATAGATATTCAGTGCTGTCTTAATTACTGTAAATTAAGTTCAGCTTTAAGGTGAACCTGCAGACAGAATATAGTGCAGTTGCCCAGGGCAAGCAATCAGCTTCTCTCTTCATTTTGTTCAGTTAAGAATCGAAAATTAAAGAGAGAAGCTGATTGGTTACTATGCACAGCTACTCCAGATTTTGTCTGCTCTAGTTTTGATAGATTCCCCTCAGTGTAGATTATCTGTTGTATTATAGGAAAATAAACCTTCCTGTCAGCCATAAATCCTTCATAATACAGAAGGCCCCACTGCTCATTTCTCCTGTTACTCTCCATCACTACCTAATATATACAGCCTTTCAACAGATTCTCCCTTGCGCCAACTCTTATCACCCAGCAGTATATCTTGTACTGTTTCTATGTAGGCCTTCTTCCACCATTTCAGACCTTCTTTGTGTAAGGTCAGCAAAATTATAACTCCTAGGAATCAAGGATATTTTATTGAAGATATGACAGGCTATAGAACCAAGGGTGGATTCACCCTCAATTTGTCCTGGTGATTGTGGTCTGTGCTGAAAGTGATAGGAAAAACAACATTTTACAGTTGTTACCAGAACAAGATATGAGGGGAAATTGTTTAATCAGGACTCCTGTTTATCGACAACTATCTAGGAGAGGAATTGCCCTTACTGCTGAGTCCCCAGGTCAAGAAGTAAAAGCTAATCTTCCCAACGGGACTCAGATAGCAAAAAATAAGTTGGCAGGTGTATTAATATTAAAGGTTTTGCCTACACATACACTTTAATAAATAAACAATAACAACGCATTAAAAACAAAATTACTATATGATGTTGTAAAACATGTACTCACCCACAGCTGGTCTCAAGTAAACTGTCGCCGACCTGCAGTGACGCCATTCCAAAATCTGCTATCCTTATGTTGTTTTTCTCATCTAACAATAAGTTTTCAGGCTTCAAGTCTCTGTGGCTGATCAGGTATACAACAGTGAAAAAGCATTATACAATGCAATTTCCAACAAGTAACTTTTTAGCTACATTTGGTACAAGCAACATTGTAACAGCCCTGGTTGACACTGTGGCTTTGGCAGCCAGTGCAATGCCTCCTCCCCACAACACACCTAATTATTATATGTGAATATGGTTCACAGGCCAAAACAGGTAATAGAGGATACTAAGGATGGGTAATGATATTTTACAATTAGTAGAACAATATAAATGTATTCAGCAGTAAAGCAACTTGTGAGCTTTAACAAATTACCTTTAATCATAAAATCTTAATTAATTCTATTGATATCTAGATGGTAGCATTGTTTTGAAACCCAACCCTTGATAGCTGGCCATTTACTCTGGAGAAACAGAAAGGAAAAGGGGAAGCGCAACAACCGAAATCCAAAGAGTGAAGTGATACATTTATATAGACAGAGAAATGGTAGGTGGGCACCAATTCGAGAACAGGTTTTTTGAAAAAAGTTTGTTGAAAAAAGTTTAAAAAAAGGAGGAATCTTCTGCTACAACTTCACAATAGTTAATGATGGGGCACTTGAGATGGTGTTAATGTGATCCGAGTTGAGGGGGAACAGAAACGGATACAGTGAACCTCTCGCAAGTGTAATGAAATAAAACAATGTAGAGGCTCACCGTGAGGTTCAGAATTAAGTGCTGTCATCGACGGTGGTGGGGATGAATTGGTGCCCACCTACCAGTTCTCTGTCTATATAAACTTATCCCTTCACTCTTTGGATTTTTCGGTTGTTGCGCTTCCCCTTTTCCTTTCTGTTCCTCCAGTTACATACGTCGGACACCCAGGTCCGTATTAACAAGAAGCCGCACACCCTACCCTAGAGACCTCTGTGTTGTTCCCCCTAGTCAGCACTGTAACTTTGGACTTCACCCTTGCAACTGTCCATTTACTCTGACAGATTCTTTAGTGAACCTGTGACCAGGCTTTGGACATTGATGTTTTTACATATTTTTAATAAGCAGTACTAAGCTTAAAAACAAGCCCTCACTGACTTCTGTAGCTCCAGACACCTTAGAGTAATCCATCCTCAAAGTTCACAGCAGAGGCACTTTTTTTGTTGGCTCATCTCACCATGCTCCCCCTCCCAGCAGTGATTTGGCAGCCTTCCAATATAAACACAGAGCAGGTACTCTGGAAGGGGGAGGAGGGCTAAGCAAAAAAATAGAAGTCAACTTGAGTGTCTCTTATGTGAACTTTGTGGATTAATTGCCATGGGTCCACTTTAATACACTTATTTTGTATTTCTCCACCATGTCTCCAACCCTCCATACAATCTTATACTCAACTGTTGCTAAGCCATTGAGATACTGATTTTGTTCTTCCTCTATGCTGCGCTGCTGTATGATAATGTAGCATCACAGAGATGCTTGTCAAAATCTTTCTGGCTGGGTCTGTGCATGCGCTCTGCACTGCCATTCATACCTATGGAGAGATATGGAGTATGACCTGGTTTTCTGGACTAACTCTCTATAGAACTTGATAAGAGTGCACAGCACATCAGTGAAGCACAGCAGATATCTCATTGGATTGGTGAAAGATGACTATAAGAATGGGGAGGCTAGAAAATGAGTTTAACTACATCTACTGCAGGTATACTTTAAGATCCTACACAGAGCTTATATCACTTTACCATAATAAGGTAGGCTGCCATTGTCAACGTTTAAAAAAATGCCTGGCTGTTATGCTACTTTAGTGGCTTCAATGCGGAAATGTATGTACAGATTATCAAATAATTGTTCAGGATTTACTAGTAGATTTATTATTATGCACTATAACTATAAAACTATTACAGATCATATTAGAAAGGGTGAGTACAGGACTGAGTTAAGAAATAAATATGACTATCATGAATGAAGCCTAAAGGAAACTGTAAATGTGGACACTGTATTATTTGTTCCCAGAGCAGGAAGGATAATACTGTTTACTGCACTTGGGAGAGTATACCCAGAGTGTTAATTACTGTATTACATGCAGACTGAGTGGTAGACTCAATTAATGGCCATGTCGATATTAGTATGTGATTTTAAACCTTGTGCAAAGAACAGGCATACCTCCCAACTTTCCAAGAAGAGAAAGAGGGGTGGTTTGAAGCATAAAGTATGTAGGCAAAAGACCCGCCCCTATCAAGACTCCATTTTGCAGACCACGAAGAATTAATACCCAAAAAAAGATTGGTTAAACCAACAATCGTTTTTTTTATACTGGCTTTTCAGAAAAAACAAATGGAACAGCTTTGAGGTTAGATGAAAGGTTTCGTGCAAAATAATACTTTTTAATAGTTAAAATGTATTATTTTATTGAGTTCTTTACATCAGACCGAACAGAGGGACAACTGAAGAGAAAAAGAGGGACAGAGGGATTTGGTTTTAAATGAGGGGCAGTTGGGAACTATGAGAACAGGTATATGAACATGTACAGTCATGACAGTGTCCCCTTGTATAAATAGGAAATGTGTGGGAAACAGACTTTACAGGATGAGAGAGTTTCCTATACCCTTCAAGGTGGCAGTCATAAAAACATGATACTACATCAGGAGGGTTGGAAGATTCTACTTACAGAAATGACAGGGCCTTTTCAGGCAGGAAGGAACTAGAGTTGTTCCTGAGATTGAAATGGTTTATAAACCATGTTAATATGTCAGTTTGGTCGCACAAAAAGCTTGATCCAAATCAAGTCTTAAAGGAGAACTATGACATGAGTGATTTCCACTCACGTCATAGTTCTAAGCCGACCTGTGACAATGAGACTGTCACAGGTCGGCTCAGTAGATCGGGAGGTGAGGGAAAACATACCGGGTTCCCTCACCTCTCGATCCTGTCACGGCTCTCTGCCGTGACAGGGGGAGGGGCTGGATTCCCCTCTCCCCGCTCCGAACTGCCAGCGCTGACTGGCGGAACGGACGGGGGAGGGGCGGGTACAGCTGGCTCTGCCTCTAGATAGGCAGAGCCAGCTGTCACTCACGCAGCTGGGCGGATCCCGTCATCTAAGTCGGGATCCGCTCCAGGTGCGGCGTCTCAGTATACCGCGAGCTGTAGCTCGCGGTATACTGAGCTTAGGGTGACGGGAGGACGCTAGTTTGTGTCCTCCCGTTACCCCAAGGAGAACTATTGGGAAAAACACTGACCCCATAGTTCTCCTTTAATTTATGTTTAGGTAAAACTTGCATATAAATGATGTATATATTTTAATAAAACAATCTCTTGGCTATAATTTGGTTATAATGCAAAATGTAATTCAGGGTTGATAACACAATATACAGTATCTGTGAGACAAGTGTGTATTGTAAATTGTAAATGTAGACTGTTCAGTATCTATTAGAAATAAGTGTTTCCAAACCAGTAAGGTGTTGATAAGCATCTGCTGGATATGTTAGGATATATATTAGGATCATGCTTTACGTTAATACTAAGGCCTTGCTCCTATAGCTAACACATTTTCCTTCCCCATCTGCACTCCCACCTGCTGTTTAAATCTGACATAGTGGCGTCTGAAATCATGGCATTATGATAGAGTTATTTTTAGATGGCGTAGGAATTCCTTCAGGACCAGTTACGTGGAAAGCCCACACAGGCTTAGAGCCTAAGGTACAAAATATTAGGCAGTGGCATCCTTTCTTGAATGGAAAAGTGTTTAATATCCTGAAACTTGAGCTGATCAGACCAGATGTCTTAAAAAAACAGCATCATATAGGGACTGCTACATTAAACCTAGAGAAAATAAATCAGACCAATAATAAATCAGAATATAACAGAATAAATCAGTTGTTGAACATTTCAAATTTCAGTTTAATTGTATCATAAAAGGTAACACCTGATTGTTATGGGAAATAAATCCACCATAATAATCTAGACTGCCACAAACAAATTCTCTTTCTGAAAACTCCTGGATGTCAGATGGTTCAGTGGCGTCAATTCTTTGAGTAACTGATGCAAAACAAATGTGCCAACTAGGGTTTGGGAGCCAAGCTTTTTATTATATTTGTTTTTCTAGAATGGCAATGCAACCTTTTTTTTAAGACAGTAGAACCTCTGAGATGTATTTATTACTATCTGATGAATAGCCAATTAAGAGACTTTCAATCACTTCCTGTCCAGGTGTAAGGATATGATACAGGGCCCTGAAACAGGGTCTGTAACTAAGAAAGTGCTGATGCCAGGGACAGCCAGGCAGTTATCACTTTTATAATCAGGTCAGTAAGGACACAGTATGTATTTCTCTTAACACACGTTTTCTTCAAGCAATTTTCTAAGAAGTTCTTACAGAAAACCTGTGTTTTTCTCAAAGCAACAGTTTTTTTTCATGCTCCCCTCTTTAGTAGTACATAGTGTGGAAGAGATGCCAAAAGGCAGGAAAAAACGTTTAGTCAACAGAGGCGACATCATTTAAAGGGGTCCAAGACAGGATTTTTGTTCATAAAAAAGTGCTGTGTAGAATATGATTTTTATATATCATAATCTTATTATCTGGAAAAAAAGGTGGAAGAAGTTCACAAAATTGCTTCCGTTCTTGTATAAAAATAATAAATGTGTTTAATTACAAATTACAATTACAAATTACAAATTACAATTACAAATTACAAATGATTATATTGTGCCTTAGTGTAAGTGCCAAGGAATGTGAAAGTAGGTCCCTTTTTCCTTTGTGAGAATGTACCCAGGGCCGAATTAACATAGGGGCAGGTGGAGCTTCCGCTCCAGGCCCTCCCCTGCAAATAGGTCCGGCTGACCCGACCTAAGTGTCAGCCAACCCGACCCGAATAGCGGGTGGCCTGATGGCAGTCCGGACTGGCCACGGCCCTCTTTTTAGGCATATCAGAGGGCCCTCTGATATGCCTGAGCAGAGAGCCGCATCCACAAGTCTCACTGACCGCCTGGAGCTCGCACTGACCGCCTGGAGCCCGCACTGACCACCAGGAGCCCGCACTGACCGCCTGGAGCCCGCACTGACTGCCTGAGAGCCGCACTGGCCACCTAAGAGCCTGAACAACCTCCTGAGAGCCTGCAAGCCCCCTGACCCCCCCAAACTGCTCTGCTGAGACCCTGGATTTATCAGACCGTTAACCCAGAGCAACAGAGTATGCAGCTTCATATGATACTGCATTGCTGTATATAGTATTGCTGGGATTTGTAGTCCTCTATAGCTGGTGCCATTCTGCATTGCTGCATATATATTGCTAAGATTTGGAGTCCCTCTACAGCTTGGAGTCAGTGGCATATCTACCAGGATCACAGCTGCAACCGAGCCCTGGAGCTCCACCACTGACTCCAAGCTGTAGAGAGACTACAAATCACGGCCCGGACAGGAGGAAGGGGGCTCCAGTGACCGTCGCCATTTACATAAAAAGGCCCACCAAAATGCTCAGCATCAGGTCCGTGATGCTCTTAATCCGGCCTTGAACATACCGGCCATCTGCCATGAATAGCCCCTTATTCACATATTAAAACCTGACAGGCTCAGGGACCTAAGGTGCCTTACAGCTGAAAGGAGCCTTACACCTTGCACCTAAGGTGCCTTACAGCTGAAATCTGAAACTCTTAAGACCACTAGTAGGAGAGAGAGGGGGAGAGGAGTGCCTGCTAACTTCAGCTATAAGTTAAATGCACCCATAACTATCATTTAAGCCACGTAATGTTGCACATACCAATATAGTTATACTTAACACAATGTTCTTTCTCATATTAATGACCTAATCAAGAAATATTACAGTAGAACGATGTAATTCATGAACTCTGATCAGAATATTCTGGACTGTCTTCCTCATTAATTAGGAATATGAGGGGTTGTCCAAACCCTCATCACCAACATGACTGATGAATAACATATGTGCAGCAAATATCTTAAACATATAGTATTACATCTTTCTAGACATAATCAAAATCATCAGACTTTATACGTCTGCTTGTGTACATTCCTAAACTGAACAAATAAAAATATGGAAAATCAATCATCACTTACGTCCTTCACATTCACACATAATACCTATATTAATAATACCCTATAAACATTATTAGTATTGTTAGTTATTTTCTAACAGACTGCTTTAAAAAATGAATACAGGTAAAACACCTTCAACATGTTTTGTGGCTAACAACGGCCACTTCTTCAAGATGGTATGTATAAACGGTTATGTATATAAGGAGATATATAGTTTTGTATACATAATCGTTTTGAAACTGACATCACAAAAACCATCACGATATGCAAATTAACAAATACGGTAATACACGGATTATGTTATTAAATGAATGAATGCATTTGAACAGTGAATCTTTAATAGTTTGGATATTATTGTAAGGAATGAGTGTATTCTGTCGGATGTGTGAATCCCTATATAAAAGGCAGCCGGAATATCCAGGTATGCGCAGTACTTCGCAGCACAAGAACCCGGAAATCCCTCCCTCTAAGACCCCTTTCACACGGGCTGATCAGGGGATCATGGGGATCTGTGCAGGGATCCTCTCCTGATCAGAGCAGTACGGATCGGATGTCACCGATGTGACATCTGTGTCCGTCCGGTTTTCCTAATGCTGGGTTCACACCTAGGTGTATTAAATATGTGCGTTTTGCATTGCGCGTTTTTACCGCGATTCGCGCATTTCCGTGGGCTACTTGGCTGTATCCCAATGGAAACGCGAGACCAAAACGCCCCAAAGAAGTACATGTACTTCTTTGGGCGTAGGCCGTTTTGTAGCGCGTTCAGACGGGCTGAAATACGCCCAGGTGTGAACCATACCCATAGGAAACAATGGGATTTCTGTGTTTGAGCTTTTGCAGAGCGTTCGAACGCGCTACAAAACGCCCAGGTGTGACCAGGCCTTAATTGTGATGGAGGAAAAAAATAAAATTGCGGGACCCCATGTCAGTCTATGTGGAGTCAGATGTAAATGGATATTTGTCCGTTTACATCAGATTACCCGTGATCCAGCACAATCAGGCCCGATGCAACAGAGTCCGGGTATCTCCTGTCCGTTTACACCCGGCTGCCTATAGACTAGCAGTGGGCATCCGATCGGGCCTGCTTGAAAAACTGATAGGCGGACCTGACTGGGCTGCCCGTGTGAAAGGGTTCTAATGGAATGCACAGCGTCATTGGGCATGCGATCGTGCCTGCTTGAAAACTGATAGGCGGACCTGACCGGGCTGCCCTTGTGAAAGGGTTCTAATGTAATGCACAGCGTCATTGGGCATCCGATCATGCCTGCTTGAAAAACTAATAGGCG
Source organism: Nanorana parkeri (assembly GCF_000935625.1). NCBI lineage: Eukaryota > Metazoa > Chordata > Amphibia > Anura > Dicroglossidae > Nanorana > Nanorana parkeri. Next base: position 283,235 of record NW_017307207.1, read on the forward strand.
GACCTGATCAGGCTGCCCTTGTGAAAGGGGTCTAATGGAATGCACAGTGTCCCTCAAATAGTCTCACCCTGCGCTCAGCATGCTTTTGATGCCACTGAAGCACCAATGCTTAGAGTGGGTACTTCATGAACTGAAGGTAATCCAACTGACATATACACAAACTAAACAAAAACTATGAAACCATGTGTCACATATACACAGCTGTTGTTTATATACACCAACCTGAAGAAGTCGCCAGTGTTATCCATGAAACACGTTGAAGGTGTTTTACCTGTATTCATTTTTTAAAGATTAAAATAATCCTTATTTATGACTGAAAATCCTGTCTCAGACCCCTTTTTCATTAACGGGCTCCTCTGTTAACCAAATATTTTTTCCTAAGGCTTGGACTCTCTTCCACACTCACTTCACTGGAATTTACACAGCCATTGGCATAAGAGTATCAGGTAACAGTATCAATAACAGTATCAGTAACAGATGTAGGTAGATGGAGAGTCCCTCCGCACTCCTCACAACGTTCCCGGCCTATACATAAGATGGTGCTCGCAGTGATGGCCCCGGATGGCCCCGTGCAGACACAAGATAGAAATCACCAGCACTCAATGACATCATTCAATATGTCCATTTATTGGACAAATCGTCACAGTGAAAAAAGCCAACGTTTCGGGGCAGCACAGGGTCCCTTCCTCAGGGCGAAAAGATGTGACCGATGAAGGGACCCTGTGCTGCCCTGAAACGTTGGCTTTTTTCACTGTGACGATTTGTCCAATAAATGGACATATTGCATGATATCATTGAGTGCTGGTTATTTCTATCTTCTATCTAGTATCAGTAACAGGACAAGTGACTAGATCTGCACGGCGACAGTAATCCCTAATATTCTCCGCATCAGCAAATGTCAGGTTGTTTAACCCAATTATCAGAGTTCAGCAACTCCTACAGAGTTCAAACACTCCTACATAATATTAATCTACTACACTCTCCCCTTCATCCCTGAGACATCACGTTCTACACACAGTGTGAGGATGCCGCGAGAGATACCATCTCTGCAGGGGAGGAGGACACAGGCTGGAGGGAGCACTGTCAGAGCCAGCCAGATCCGAGGATCGGATGAGTTTAACTTATTTTCCTACCTAGACCAAAATGAGCAGTTAACCCTTGCAGTGTGGGGGTAGCCACACTTCAAGGGTTCATAAAAAATGTCCCCGTAGTTCTGCTGTCAGTGTACTGATCATTTAAGTAGGCCTGTGCTTGCATTTGGACATCAAATATACTATAAAACAAAGGTCCTCCCAGACACTGAAGGTACTGTGATCATACCGGTGTTCATAACCATTTGCAGTGTTCCTGGCTGGTAGGTTAAAGTGTTTGGGAAAAGATCCTGCAAATGACTATTGAACTTGAGGGCCCTACAATAAGATTGGATCCTTTGACCTGTGTACTATGTAAACTGATTTATTTAAAAAAAAAACTAAAGTCCCCTTCACAACATTTGACAAATCACTTCCTCACAGAGGCAAAGATGTGTAATTTAAGCCGATTCTTCCAGATGAGGCAATAGTCAAGTAGAACAAATAATATGTTCTGAGGATGGAGAAACGTACAGCATAACAGCAGAATACGATGGAACGTTTTCATTAAGCCGGGGCCAACCATTCGATTTGAAACCTTACCCTTACGTACACTTGCAAAAAAACTTTATCAGAATGTACTCAGTAATAGGGCATAAATGCAAGTTCTCAGAGTGCAATACTGCTTACACTACAGTAGTATGGTGTATTTTGCCTAGACCTTAAGCTGGTCATACACATTTTGGATTTTGGCCAACTTTGACGAATCGGCCAAAATATGATCCATGGGTGACCCTACCAGCCCTACTCAACTAAAGTCAATTTTTCAAAAGACTTTTGTTGAAGGAGCCAGGTGGAAAATTGTCAGCCTAATAGTGACTGTAACCAATCAGTTGCAGTTACTGTTGGAGTATTCTGACAGCTGCCGGCATCAGCTGCTAGTATACAATAGTCGATGGCGGAGATTCCTCCATCCACGCTCTTTATGTATGGTGCATGGCCAGTTGTAGTCCTGTCTTCTGAGTTTGTATGTCCTTTTTTTTTTTTTTCTTGTTTATACTGACATGATGTTCTGGGAGGTATTCCCCAACTATTCAAGGTGGGGGTCAGCTTCTTCATATTTTTTACAGAGTTTGTTAGTAGTGGAATATTGTTTTCTAACAGTAGGCGCTCTTTATATGTATTGTGGTTTATCTAACTGTTTACTAACAAAAACACAAACGTCTCACAGTATGTCTAACTTTTTTTTATCATGTATTAAATATGTTAGCAAAAGGAAAGATAGCTTATTGTTGTATTGGGAACTTAAAATGTATGCGTAGATTTAACAAATAAAATAGAAAAAAAACCGAAGGCCTCAACTTTTGTCAGCTTGTCAGTAATGTTAAAATATTGCATTTTTACCATAAATATTAGCAAGCCACAAAGTATGGAGCAATAGCACTAAAAAAGGAAATTCCTATACTCATCAGCACCATGCAAGCAGGAACTTTCATAAATGAATTTCATAGTATATGGTATATATACGCTTTATGGGCCCATTCACACCTGACACTGTGCTAATTGCACAGTGTCTGGTGTGCAGTGCCCCGGTACAGTGCCAAAGCACAGATCTCACTGCATCACACTGTGTACTTTTTTTTGTTTTTTTGAACTTTATTGAAATGTGACATTTAATTCAGTTCTACAGGCACAGCAGGGTGGGAGGCGGTTGTACCCCATTGCATCTCACTGTGTTGAAATAAGTAAGGCATGCCTTACTTTCTCCAGCGCACATCACCACGTTCCTACTGCAACGCGGTGGTGTGAATGCACACCATCCGTGACATGGCAAATTGCCTTTTCTTGCGTTGGGGCTGCGCTGGAAACAACAGCCAGCGCAGCTCCAATGCGGATGTGAATCGGCCCTTAGATTCTGAGCAAACTCAGAATTCCTTACCTCAATGCTTGTTCCAGGTCAGTAATCAGGTCGGAAATATTGAAACAACTAGATAAGCATGACAGCCAGGCAGCTAGCATTTTCAGAAGGAGTGGTCAGCAATGGCAACCTCCTCATTTTCCTCAACACAGATTTCCTTTAAAGGCCCGTTCACACGTCTGCGGTAATGCATGGAATGTGAGTTGGGGCACTGCAGTACCATTAAATTAAGTGGAACCCAAAAAATGCAGCAGGTACCCTTTTAGGCAGCTGATTCAAATGTATGGGCTGCCTTAAGACAGCGCATGTTAACGTACATGCATTAAATGCACCGCAGCAGACCGCCGTCATGCCCTTCAGTGCAGTATAGAGCATCACAAGTGTCCTTTAATTCTGTGTCACTTTCTCTTTCACGTATCAGCTTGAGTTCATTTTCAATATTCGTTTTAGCTATATGCTTCCTCATCGCACTGACAAAACCACTTTCCTTCCTATATCCGTCAGCTTGTTTTCGTGGGCTATGAAACTGAATAGTAGTAACCTTTCAATGTGCACTATCTTTAGCAAACGTTAGGCACGTCACTGCTCATAGGAAAACAAAAACTCTGACTCACCATATGGAGTAGCTGTGACAGAAATCTAGAGCGGATATGATTTGTCGAAAGAATTTTCGAGCCTCCTTTGGAGTTAGTCGCCCCTTTTTAACCAGGTAGTCAAAAAGTTCTCCACCGGACACATGTTCAAGCACCAAGTATCTGAAAGAACAATAAGAAAAGACTGAGAATTTTAAGCGCTCAAATAAGAAATCTGTTTTTTGTATTTTTCATTCATAAACTTCTTTTTTTTAACCTTATTCTCAAATGTACATTTTTACATTTACAAAAGACCCCCAAAATGTATATCTACTAAAAGCAAAAGGCCCATAGAATAAAAAGTGTCAATTTTATGTTGCATAAGTACATTTGAGTAAATATTTGTGAACTCTAAAATGTCTGTGAAAAATACACTAACATGATATAGTCTGCATATTTTCCATAAAATAAAAAGATGTTTGTGGTGTAAATAAATACCAAATATGTTTAGCTTCAAAACATTGTGTGATTGTGAGTAGAGAATACTGCTTACCATTTTAAGTTTAAACCTAAACAGGCATTTACATACATGCAGTAGAAGAAAA
>NW_017307207.1:287598-288317 GCF_000935625.1 Nanorana parkeri
AGGGCGGGGGGGGGAGAAGCGCAGCTGACTGGCACAGAAAGTGTGGGAAATGTTCGGGGGTGGTGGCAAAACTGCTGTCACAATCCTTGTGTGAAATCACGGTTGGGTACCGATGTGGGAAGAAAACAATGTTTTAGAATTTCTGCGTGAGTGTCTTCCCACATCGGTATCCAACTGGGATTTCATGCAAGGATTGTGACAGCACACCCACCCACCACTGGGATGCCCTCCCACACATACGACAAGACCCCATGACCCTACTAGAGGATTACACCATCTTCGTGCCCCCCCCACCTTTCCATCACACGTAAGTGCCACCACCCTGATTCTGTTTTCCCAACGCTCCCGAACATTTCCCACACTTTCTGTGCCAGTCTTTGGGATCTTGGCATCGTTAACTCACCGCTCAGAGAGAGGTCACCGGGGAACAGGTCTAATACCTCAAGGAAGTGCACACTGGACACACCACAACACACCACCCTAGGAGTGCGCTCACAAATCTGCTACAAATCCATTGTAGCAACGAACCCAGGCCTCATCCTTACTCCTGATGCATCATCTGCCTCCAGGCAATGCAGTTCGGGGAAACAGAAGATACTGCCACTGGGATAGACTTATAGGTTTGTTCCTCACATTCATTCTCATTCACTGATCTTCCCTCTATATTTGACATACCTCCAGAAGTCACAGTGGAGCTCAGGGACAAATATGATGATGGG
>NW_017307207.1:288525-288797 GCF_000935625.1 Nanorana parkeri
TTGCCAACACCTAGAAGCCTTCAGCTTTTTCTTTTACTGCTAAATAAACAGCTGTCCAATATAAGCTGCACTATACCTACCTCTCCTCCAGCGATGCAAGGTCTGTGAGCTCCATCACTGGCATTGTCATCTTTGTCCGGTCTTTTGCCAGTTCGGGATCTTTGGAAATCTTGATTGGCCATGGTGAGATGATGTAACTCTCGCACATGTGCAGGAGTTTAATTGCAGAGCGTAAAGATTGATCCCTGTTGCTGAAGCAAGCTTGGGAACCC
>NW_017307207.1:288900-297694 GCF_000935625.1 Nanorana parkeri
GGGGTGCAGAGGTGAGCAGTGAGAAGGGTTTTGGGATACAGAGGTTAACGGTGGTCACTGTCACTATTGGCAATCCACATGTAATCGAACATGATACAATTACCAGGGGATCGGGAGGGATGCTTGTCCGGAGAAGCAAGTTCTCTGCATCCAGGGACATGCAACTCTCCCAATCCACAGGTAATTGTACCATGTATGATTACATGTAGACAGCCACAGACAGATGCAGCCGTTGTCACCCTGTTATTCACGTGAATGGGCACGGTGGCTGCATCTGAACGGGGAAAACTGGCATTTCAGCTGCAAGAATGCATAGGTTCTTGCCCCAGGAATCCCCAAACGCACATTAAAAATCCTGTGTGAATGGGGCCTACATTGGTGGTCAGTGTAAATACCTAATCCTTACTCCTGAGACATCTGCCTCCAGGCAATGCAGTTTGGGGAAACAGAGGATGCTGCCCCTGGGATACTGAGCCTTCTTCACTTTCATGATTACATGTGGACTGCCATTTACAGATGTGGTCGCTGTCACCTGGTCATTAAACCTGGGTACTCTAATGTAAGGGGGAAATCTGATGTAAGGGGGGACTCTGATGTAAGATGGGACTCTGATTCAAGGGGGGACACTTATGTAAGGGGGGCTCTGATAAAAGGGGTCAAGGAAGAAGAAACTGAAAAAATTTACTTTGATCACATCATAAACCAATGTGGATCACTGAAAGCAAGAAAGGTGCGGTTATAATTTTCATGTAGTGCCATCATTTATTAATCAAAGGTTAACGAGTTTGACTTGCATTTTTTCAGTTGATATTATTATGTAAAATATGGATGTCATATTTTGCAAAGGGGCACAATTTCAGTGCTTGCCATAGGCACAATTTCCTGTAGATACACCTCTATCAATAGCTCACTATAGATACACTTCTATTGCCCATATTCTCCGGGGTTTTTTGTATCAATCATATAGTGCATTGATCGGGTAAAATGACAGAATTCCAAACCTTAGAACTGATTGGACCTGCAGGAACAATCTTCCAGGACAAATATTATCCCTCCAAATAAATGACATTTGGTAGCTGTGCTGACTGGAACTTATAAAAGTGAACTCAATACACTGGCTAGGCCTTAGCATTTTATAGTGTGAAATCAGCTTAGCTTTTTTCATTATTTAAATGCCTTAATAAGATAAAGTATATTTATGAGCATTAGTGACCTCAAATGATTAAGATGCTTAAAGAGCTTTACACGAGACTTCTTCAGTATATGGAAGAAAATGGTGATAATCTATTAAATGGAAGAGGGGGCATGTAATGTATCATTTATGATCCACATATTACTCAATATGAAAGGATGCCCAAACAATTAGAATGACCTCATTAAACAGAAGAACCCTTTTGACCTGACACCTTTTCACAGAGTCTACATAGAGGATGGTGGTGATAATAATGGTTCTTTCCTCTAATGTGTGAGAGAAGAATGAATCATGTCAACTTGCCTTCATCAAAAATAAATTATAATTGAAGAAAAAATAAAATAAAGGTGGTGAGAGGGACAGATTAACACATCCTAAATTACACATTCTGGTCTATGAACATGTAGAGGGGAAAAAAAAGAGTATTTTTTTATAACTGGGAAAAGCATGGCAAAGTTTATCTAATGTTGCATCTTTTATGTTTCACCAGGACCAATTACCTATATAAAGCTGAAGGTGGATATAATTGGAAACATGAATCATAGCAGGCTAAAATCAAAAACAGACAAAATTTAAAATGTTACTGGAAATCCTTTGTGGAGAATGCTTTACTGCCATGAACATGGTTAGTGCCGTTCTTTAGCAGTCCTATGGAAAATGTCAGTCTTTGGTAGCATAGTGGAAAAGGGTGGAACACCAATCCATTGCCAGTCTCTATTAGCCCCATAGAAAAGAATATGGGGTCAGCACTTTTCCCCATAGTTTTCCGAAGACTCTGGGGGGGGGTCTCACCAGAGCTCTGAGGGGGGTCTCGCCAGGGCTCTAAAGGGTCTCACCAGGGTAGCAGCCCTCTGTGGGGGTCTCACCAGGGCTCTGTGGGGTCTAATAAGGCTGGTTAGACCCCACAGAGCGCTGGTGAGACCTCACAGAACCCTGGGCTCTCACATGCTCTCCACAGGGCTCTCCTCAGGGCTCTCACCTGCACTACACAGGGTTCTCCACAGGGCTCTCACCTGCACTACACAGGGCTCTTCTCAGAATTCTCTTTAGGGCTCTCCAGGCCGCCACTTACCAGTACTGTGGAGGCCGTGTCTCGGGGGCGGGAGCTGGCAGGACCAGCCGGCCCCGCCGACGTCTCCATCTGCTGCTGAAGATAAGCCAGAGATCCTCGTGCGGTGGATGGGAGGGGTGAGGTCTCTTCTCATTGGCTGGTGGGCGGAGCTCCAGAAGACAGAGTGGATGGACCGCACAGATGATCGAGGAAACGGATGAGCTCTCAGCCCTGTCGCTATCGCTCCTGTCAGTTTGACAGCGACAGGGCTGAGAGCTCACAACGTTACCTGGCTGCGAGCGAGGTGATGTGCCGTTCTGACAGGGCAAACTAGGCGGCCGCAAGGCCCCTCGGGAACGCGAGGCCTAAAGCGACCGCCTAATTTGCCTAATTAAGGAGCCGCCTCTGTTGCCAACCTTTCGGACCTCATGGACCACTAAATTCATAATTTTAAATCCCGCGGACCACTAATATGAATTTTAAAAAAATATATATTTTATATTCTCATATTCTTTGTTTCCTTATATATAAAAATATATTCTCTAAATATATGGCTCCCAGACCCAAATGCTATTGTGTTATAAGATAGCTCAGAATATCAAATGGGCGAAACAAGCCCAGTAATCTCACGGTTTGCTCTGCCCATTTGTTTACATTAGGCCACTGCAAGCAAGGAAGCAGATACATGCTGACATGGTCAGTTTGCATATCAGTTCTTTCTTCTTGAAGATATAGCATGGCGTGCTTGTATCTCCTGTAGCCTGTTTACCCACCATGCCCCCTTCCAGCCTTGCCATGTTGATTCACATTGGCTCCCAACAGGATCCTTGCTGTCTACAAGCAGCCTGTAGCTTAAGGAGCAGCATAGGTGGTAGAGAACAGGTTTCGCATATTGCGTATTGTCCTGCTGATTGGTGGTTGCAACAACTTAGTAACATGACACCCCCCCCGCTATATGGAAGAAGTACAATAATGAAGACTGTATGGTCATGCGATCACCAAATAAAAGTACAGAAAAAGGTAAAAACCATTTATATTTTTTTTTAAATACGATTTTGGCCTACAAATATTGTTGCCTATTACTATGATGTTGTGGTTTCACATATATTTTAAAGCAGTGGTTGTCAATTTGTGTAACCTCAGGACCCACATTAGTCCTCGATCATTAAGTCGAGAGCCAAGTTGCACTGCAATGGAATGCATGGCATTATGGTATGGCACATTCCGTTGCGGGCGTAGGAACTGTGGGTAGGAGGTGCGTTTGGGGTACCATTCAAATTAACATACCTTCCACACCAGAATGCACAGTAGGTGCGATTGCGTGGTACAGTGAGTTAATCGCAGAGTACTATGCGATTAATGCACTGTAGTAGTTTTAACGGGCCCTGAAAAACGCTGACATACTGTACATACACAACCACAGACACTTTCTCACACACACTCCAAACATTTTTTTATTTTTTTTAAGGTCCACTCAGTCTCCCTATCTTACGAGAACTGGAGTGGAGCCTGGGGTCTATTGTGGGCTGCTGTGCTGTGATGGTGCTCCATCGATATTGTGCATTGCTTCTACACCTCCCTTGCGCACCTTGTAAAGGTACAGGGAGCCAGAATATGACATCACTCCGGTCCAGGCAACTCTACAGGACATGCGAGGAAGCTGTAAGCAATTCACGTATGGATGGAGCTCCCTCGCAGCCATAGCGCCATCCCATCCCACCTCAAGCTGACACTCGGTGCCGGGCAGCATATTTTGAATGGATGCTTGACGCGAGAACTGACAGTGCTGCGCTAGGGGCAGGCAGAGGAACCTCCTACCTAGAAAAGTGTAAGGCCAAAGAATGTTTCTGATGTTTATTTAAGTTTCTTGTATCACAAAAACTAATAAAACATATTGAAGAGAAAAGTGTAAGACATGCCGTGACCTGCTGAACACAAGGCCGTGCCCCACTTTTGGGTCATGACCCACCAGTTGAGAACCAAGGCTTTAAAGGAAGTAAATCCTGTGGGATTCTTTATAAAGTAAATTTCTAAAATCCTTAATTTAAGGTGCAGACCTCGGATCTCAAAACCATGAACCAAGGTGTAGCAAAAACGTATTTGGCCAGGTAGAGTTACCCAGGATATAGATTATCCCCAGCGAATCTAGCGATCGCCGAAACATGTTAAGATGTTCTCACACTAGTGTTTCAGTATAGCCTATGCTCATTATAGATGTATCCCTTGTACGTGATACATCAGATTGTCATTACACTGCTCTCTTTAGACCTCTTAGTATAGAGAATACTCATTATAAAGCTTTCATGCCAGCCCTTCACTCAATAACACTCTTGTTACCCTTCTCTGGAAAACCCTCTGACTTTCAATGTGCTTGTTAGTCTTCAGTCTGCAATGATCTCACAATCTTCAGTATATTTCAAAGTTCTCCTAAAGCTGTTGACTTGTGTGTGAGGTTCATTATCAGAGTTCAATGCACTCTTAATAACAGGCTCCGAATGCCTCAGGACAAAAATGTAATGCATTATAAACTCATTTAGTGAAATTCAGTATGCCAGTAATCAGCTATTAAAGTGAAAGCCTCTACAATGTTCCTTTCCGTTCTCCCCTAGAAATCAGGCCCTTGTTAAGTCAGTAGCATAGATAATCCTCCTCTGCAACCAACACATCTACTGTGCTACTGTGCAGTACAAATTGAAGATGATGAGAGAATCCTGTTGTCTGTATCCACGAAGAGTCCTAGGTTCAGTAGCATAGGAGCAGAGGTTGCATAGTTACATAGTATTTGAGTATGAATAAAGACACAGGTCCATCAAGTTCAACCCATTATGTGTATGCATGTGTTTCTGCATGTGTATGAGTCCATATGCGATCTTGTTCTTAAGTGTACCTGTACCCCTGCATGCAAGGCCGGCCTTAAGCCTTTCGGCGCCCGATGCGAGAAAGCTTTACAGCGCCCCTCAGTGACCACACCCCCCAGTGGCCACACCCTTTAGTGGCCACACACCCCGTAGCCACACCCATTTTCCCCAATATCCGCACCATTTAAAGACTCCTATTTTGTTAAGCCGCAAACAAAAAAATATTAAAAAGTATGATAAAAATAAAACTTTTATTCAAAGGTATTAAACTTGTCGGCACAATATAAGTATTAATGTCCGAATATACGAAAAATGTATTCAGACACATAATAATTTGTTTGAGAATGTGCGCCAGCCATGTTGGCCACCGGCAGGTTCTGTGAATGCGTGCCACCATCTTGGAGGCGGGGAGCATGACGTTACATGACGCCATGCATGCGCGGCATCAGGTGACGTCACACGCCGATATAGGCACCGCCATCTATATACACCAAGATATACACCAAGATGGCAGTGCCCAACACGTGCGGTGTTATATGACGCCATGCGCCCTGCCTCCAAGAGACGCCAATGGCTGAATCCAAAAAAGCATAAAAATTCGTTTTGTTTGATGAAATGAATGAACTGTTAATGGTGGTACATGTTGTCTGTCTATAACCCTGTAGTGACCACAAATAGCTATTAATACAAACAAGGAAGGCTCTGCAAGTCAGACTACTTGTCAGTGTGGCACCCACTGCTCATTCTGGGGCAAGAGCAATCAGTTTCCACTTATTTGTGAATTATATAATGGTGGTTTCTACTAGAATTTTAAAATACAAATGCAAAACTTGGCTGAACTGTTTATTGCAATATAAGTACACACATACACAGCACAGAGCATACATATGCAACAAACAACACAGAACAGAGTACATTGCACATAATGTACACAGCATATACGGGACATCATGCATTTAATCATGCAGTATACTTAAATCAAGGCACCAGCAGTAAGTAAAGAATATACACAGTATGTACAACTAACGCAAAACACACACAGATTACAGAGAACATACATAACACAGATTATATACAGAACATATCATACACAGCAGACAGCAGCATCCACAAAGCACAGAAGACACAGTACACACAGGCCCGGATTCCCCACAAGGCCACCGAGGCCCGGCCTCGGGGCGGCAGGGCGCAGAGGGGTGGCACTGGTGTGGAATCCCAGTAAGTGTGGGGAAGCCGTGTAAGTATACAAGTGATCTCGGCGATGTCGCCGAGATCACTTGTAATAAGTTTGCAGCCTGCCCGTTCCTCCTCCCCCTGCACCTACCTCTCTCCTCGCTTGCATCGTCCGCCGGGCTCCATCCTTCCCCAGCCGCCGAGTCTCTGCTCCGAGTAGCTGCCGCTGATGCAGTGAGCAGAGCGGCGGGGTTAAAAGTGTAGTGAGAGGGGAGAGCCTTCCCCTCTCTGCTGTCACAGGAGTTCTAGCACAGTGCTAGAACTCCTGACCTAGAAGTGACGGGTTCAATAAAGAGAACCTGTCACCTCCAATTGCTATCACACAGGAGATTGTTAGCTCCTGTGTGATAGCAATAAAGTTAAGTGGTGACTAAAAAGTAAAAAATAATAAGAAACAAATGATTAAAAAAATAAGAAAATAATTATAAAAAATAAACAATAATAAGATTAAAAAGTAAACGATAAGATAAATAAAACATTTTTAAAGTTACAAAAAATAAAAAAGTGATAAGGTAAAAAAGAAACAATAAAAAAAATTAAAACCAACCCTGCTGCACTGCCATCTGGTTGCCATTCTCCATTGATAGGGTGGTGGCGGGGAGGCGAGCAAATTGCGTAACCTGGCCTTGGGGCGGCAGGGAGAGTAAATCCTGAGTACACATACAGCATATGTACCACAAACACAACACAGCATACACAGAACTGCATGTACTCAGTTATTACAGCATACACAGCACATGCTGTATGTTAACGCACACACAACACACAGATTACACAGCACAGAATGGACACAGTACATAGAATACAAAGCAGACAGTGTACATAGCGCACAGCAGACACAGCACACAACACAGAATGTATACAGTATACAAAAAAGCACATGAACCACTTACAGGACACACTGTACATAGTACATAATGTACACAGTACAGAACATATTAAGCATACACATCTCTGTGAGTAAAAAGCAAAGAAACAACGGAGAGATCAACCTTTGGTTTGGCAGGTAAATAGCAAGCTTTTTCAATAGTCAAAGGAACGTGGACACAAAGAATCATGCCATTGTGAGATGTTTACTGTAAAATAGTTGGCATCAAGTAAGTGTCTAGTCTCATTTTTTGGCATCAAGTAAGTGTTTTTTGGAGATGTTCAAACATCCTCCATGTTTGAGATGCTCATTCAGGGCTATACCACATAGCTGCCCAAGTTGAATAAGCTCTATAAAACACACAATTTGCAATAATGTGTTAAAAAATCACAAGGTAAGCTACATTACTAAATATACTTACACTTAAAGGAGAACTATGGGGTTAAGGCTTTTCCCCATAGTTCTCCTTAGGGTAACGGGAGGACACAAACTAGCGTCCTTCAGTCACCCTAGGCTCAGTATACCGCGAGCTGTAGCTCGCGGTATACTGAGACGCCGCAGCTGAAGCGGATCCCGACAATTGTGCCGGGATCCGCCCAGCTGCGTGACTGACAGCTGGCTCTGCCTATCTAGAGGCAGAGCCAGCTGTAACCGTGCAACCAATCAAAATTATTCTCCTGCTGATGAGACTACAGTAAAGTGAAGTCTGGTTGCTCTGGGATATGGCATTTTGTACATCTTCATTGTTCGTTGCACGGTTTTACAAGGCAATAATGTCAGGAGCAGATCTCTGAGTGCATTGCACTTAGCGGTATAACTCATGTGGTGGTAGTGTGACAGCTCTGTGAATAAAGACGTTTTATATCATGTGCACATTTTACCACAGGGATACATTCATCAGAGTGTTTTCATGGTGGCCCAGATCATGGAACCTCGCCGGCTCCGTTTACTTCTGCCAGCAATGACGCCCTGAGACGTGCAATGTATGCATAAATAATTAAGTTAATTTAGCACTGGTCTTCACATGATGGCAGGTGAGAATGAATGTATGGCTTAGAGTGACATCCTGTGCAGTGATTTTCTGGTGAACATTAATGGCACAAAATAGCTAAAAACTATTTAAACATAACTCCTGGGTCAAAGGGCCCGAATGGAAACCAATCGATTTTATTAACAGCAACCAGTTAAATTATTTGTGCTTAAAGTAAAGCTGTCATAAAAAAAAATTGAAGGATGCCATTGATGAGGTTTCAGAAAATAAAAGCTGGATACCTGGCTTTTGTGCTGACTCTCTGACTTTCATACTTTGAGTCAATGCCATGAAACAACTACACAGATAAGGGCTTCAGACTTGTCTTTAACGTTACTGATCTGCATTCTTGTTCTAGGTCAATGACACATTGAGAAATTGCTGAAGCCAGTGGATGATTATAACAACTAGGCAACTAGTCAGGACAGCAATGGCAGCTCCCATTGTTCTCTTAACCACCTCCGGGCCGGCCGTAGTAAAAAAACGGCCGGCCCGAGCTCTCTAGATCTGAGCGGGCGTCTTTAGACGTCCGCTCAGACACGCCCCCCCCCCGCACACGCCG
>NW_017307207.1:301960-325357 GCF_000935625.1 Nanorana parkeri
TAGGGCCATCAATCACTGATAACACTAAACTGATGAGCGGTAAAAGCTTTTAAAGTGTCGCCCATGGCCAATTTTGGGTATGGTAATTTTCTGCGATTTCGCGGGTGCGCGCAATTTTAAAGCTTGACATGTTTGGTGTCTATTTACCCGACGTGACCCGATCTTTTATATTTTACCAAAAAACTGGGTAATAATAAATGTTTCCTAACATAATGTTAAAAAAAACTTTTTTTTCCCCAAATTTTCTGTAATTTTTCCTAATTATAGTAAAAAATAAAAACCCCAGTGGTGATTAAATACCACCGAAATAAAGCTCTATCTGTCCCCAAAAAATGGTATAAAATTCATTTCAGTACAGCGCTGCATGACGGAATAAACGTCAGTCAAAGTAACGCAGCGCTGAATACTGAAAAATGGCCTGGCCAGGAAGGGGGTCTAAACACCTGGTCTTGAAGTGGTTAAGCCACGTTTACCTTAATAAATGTAATCTAAGTGCTGGCTTATGGCAACCTGGATACTTCCCAAACTACTTTGATGTGCAAGATAACAAAAGGCAGAGACTAACACTGACTGATACACTGAAAAAAAAGCTTGATCCAACCACCTAAGCTAAACAGAAGTAAACAAATAATGATATATTACATCTAAACTGACCAGGGCAAACATCTCCAAATACAACACAATCTAAACAACTGTGTACATATAACAATAATTGATCTACATAGTCTGCAAGTGGTGATCTTATGAGTATGGGGCACATGTGTACTCTCCCTTCTTGCATTCCATATTGCAGTTATTGGTGCCTGAGATAATTATCATTGTATGTATTTTCAGGAGGGGAGGAGGGATAAAAGATACATTTTAGAGCATGCTGTACAATGGGAATCTTACTTTGCCCTCTTTGTCCACAGTTGATTGATAAGTGTATTGCAGAATATGATGGATTGATAAGACCAAATTCATGACATAGGCACTATCACATAAACTGTTTTCTACACAGAATTAAGGAAAACCTCCAAAGAATTTCCTTACACAAAGGGAGTTGAAAAGTAAGCTATACCTGTCAGTGATGTGTTTATTGAGGCTAGCTGGTTCTTAATACGCCTGGGAAATTAAAAGCAAAATTTCATTATAGGCAGAAAAAGGAAATCTACAAGACCGGAAAATATTTGCAAGAAATATAGATGCATATTACATTGATTTATGTGTATACACTGAGTGGCCAGTTTATTATGACCCCCTGACGTTTGTAGGCAAATTAGCTATAATTTCACGCTGAAGTTGCTAGAGGGCCAGACCATTATAAATAGGGAAGCAGGTTGTTTACCACGACAGTAGAAGTGATTTTTTTCTGAAGATATGGGTAAACAACGAGATTTAACAGCCATTGAAAGTGGGATGATTGTTGGCGCTCGGAGCCATGGAGCGAGTATCAGCAAAACAGCAGAATTTGTTAAATGTTCAAGAGGGGCTCATTGTTAAAGTGTTTAAAGACTGGACTGTCAGCCGCAAATCTGGGTCTGAACGTGCGAATTGTGGCTGTCAGCGACCAGTCAATGTTAGGGCAGAACGGAGAGTGGCAAGACTGGTACAAGACAACAGAAGGGCAACAGTACAGTGTCAGATTCCTCGCATCACCTTTTAACATCTTGTGGAGTAACGAGGCGGCCCAACTAAGTCATCTCGTGGAGTCATCTCGTGGCCCAACGAAGTACTGATGGGGTGGTCATAATAATCTGGCCACTCAGTGTATATGGCTAAGTCACTCAGAAATGCTTAAAGTAATGCCTAAGGCTGGGTTCACACCTAGGCGTACGGAATATGTGCGTTTGCCGCGCGTTTTTACAGCGTTTTGCGGTAAAAGAGACGCACGACAAACACGCGTTTCCGAGGGCTTTCCGGCTGTATCCTGATGGATACGCGTGCAGATACGCCCCAAAGAAGCTCCTGTACTTCTTTGGACGTAGGGCGTTTTGCAGCGCGTTCCTACGCGCTGTAAAACGCCCAGGTGGGAACCATGCCCATAGGCAATCATTGGTTTTCATATGTTGAGCGTTTTACAGCGCGTAGGAACGCGCTGTAAAACGCCCAGGTGTGAACCAGGCCTTACAGCACTGAGGTCTTGGGTTTAAAACTCTCCAGGGGTTCTGTTTGTTGCAATTTGTATGTTCTTGGCATGTTTGCATGGGCTTTCGCCTGCAATACAAAAACTTTCTAGTTTAATTTGTTTATGCTTGTGTGAAGATGATTGGGACATGAGACTGTAAACTCCACTGGGGCAAGAACTTAACAAATAGATTGTAGTTAGGAATGAGAAATTATATAAAGTATATCTAACATTAAAACCTTCTTTTTCATATTAGCTAGAGTAGGGAATGGTAAAACCCTGCAGTTGTTTTGCCATCTACATTACTGTGCAAATGTTTTAGGCAGGTGTGAAAAAATGCTGTAAAGTAAGAATACTTTCAGAAATGAAAACTTTATTTTCATCAATTAACAAAATGGAAAGTAAATGAACAGAAGAGAAATCCAAATCAAATCAATATTTGGTGTAATCACCTGTTGCTTAAAAACAGCATCAATTCCTGTAGTTACACTTGCACACAGTTTTTGAGGGAACTTGGCAGATAGGTTGTTCCAAACATCTTGCGGGACTAACCACAGATCTTCTGTAGATGTAGGCTGCCTCAAATCCTTCTGTCTCTTCATGTAATCCCAGACAAAGCTGTATGTTTTTGGTCGCTGTGCTGCTGTAGAATAAATTTGGAGCCAATCACACGCCTCCCTGATGGTATGGCATGATGGATAAGCATCTGCTTGTATTTCCTCAGGATTGAGGACACCATTGATCCTGACCAAATCTCCAACTCCATTTGCAGAGATGCAGCCCCAGACTTGCAAGGAACCTCCACAATGCTTTACTGTTTCTGCAGACACTCAGTATCGTACTGCTCTCCAGTCCTCCAGCAAACAAACTGCCTCCTGCTATAGCCAAATATTTAAAATTTTAAATCATCAGTCCAAGGTACCAGCTGTCATTTTTCATCGGCCTTCCAGCCAAAAAGCCATACCTCCGATGTGAAGACAAGTCTAAGCGACTCAACTATGCACTAAAAGTAGGAACTGGGGTGCAGAAAATGGCAGCTTTTATATCTTCCACCTTACCAGACTAAAGATGCTCCATCTCATTAGATTTCTCTGCCATGCATGACAGAAGGCATCAGGTTCTCCGTCAGTATCCATTCATTTGCTCTATACATCACATATGTTCTCCTCATTGATCCAACCACCTCAAACGTACGCTCTACTATCCATCCATCCGCTATCCAATGTCTCTGTTCTTTTTGTTCTTTTGCCCATTAATTTGCCAGTTTCAGATATGGCTTCTGCATTGGAACTCTGTCTCTATGTCCCGCAAATCCAGAATCATCTTTTCACCGTTGTAGATGACAGTTTTTTTTGGTGTGTATCATCTAAGGAAGCAGCTAAATCACAGACTGTATATTGTCTATTTCATTAACTGCAGATTCCGTTGTGATTCATTGTGCATCTGGGCATTTGTCATTTCCTGCTCTGTTAGATCTTCCCTCAAAACAGTAGTGAACAACTTTGTATGAAATCTTCAGTTTTGTGGTAATTTGACAAATGGAATAAACCTAACCTTAACATAACCACAACAGTAGGAAACTGTTTTGTTTTGACCATTTTTGAGCAACAAATTGCCACAAATTAATTTCTGGGATGACAATAACTTTCAGAGTAAGGAAAGACAATATATATTTTTCAACAGAATAACAGGTTTCAGCAGTTGTAACTACAAAGGTTTCCGTGATCATTAACTATCATTTTAAATTGATTCCTTGGGAGTTTATCATTAGAACACTGGAAAAATAACTGCTGAAAATGAAGCTTTACAGCTGTGTGTGAAAAATAAATTATAAATCCATGAATAATAATATTATATTGATACAATTAATATCAATAGCTGTTTTTAACATTAGTTATTTCTTGGTTATATTTTAAAACCAACGGAATAGCACATTGATAAATGAAAGTATGAATGTTTTCAAACAGCAAACTTGGAGTTTAACTTTTAATAAAAATAAATGTATTTTCTCCTGTCGAGCAGCATAGCTTATGTCTGGGTAGTAATGTAATAATTATCAGTTCTATGTGTGAAAAAGATAAAAACAAAGAAAACCTAAGGCAATGCTCAAAACATCTGTTTTTCTACCTGTCTTTTCACCGTTCCGGTTTTTGCCAGTTGAACAAAGGCGAGACAGATGCTTGGGTTGAGATCACAGAGAGATGGATTTTTAGAATGTGCCAGAGATTTAAAAAAACATAGAGAACAGAAAAGGGCTGGGAGTATAGAAATATTAAATGTATTATTTCTCTTACAAAGTTAATGTATTGTGTTAGTATTAAGGCAGACCTAAACCCTAGATGTAACATTTATTTTAATCATTATCTTTCTTTTGTGTATAACGAAGCTTTGTTTTGCAACAGCTACAGATAAGGGTGGATCCACTCTGTTACAAGGGCTGTCCTTGACTATATTGAGCTCTAGGACCTCAGGGGATGAATTCTGGCCATGGTACTTTCCATAAGTGAAAATACCTTGGCTATCCTCTGGGAGTAATTTGTGGGCAAGTTAGTCTCCACCCAACAATGCCTGCAGAGTTCTAGTGCTATCGCTAATAGGAGTTGGCAGCAGCATCACCTTCTGCTCTGCATCTCCTGCTTGAGGAAAGTAACTACTAAACCCCAATCAATGGATGTCCCACTGAAACCAAAAATAGTAGGCCCTTCTCCCACTGACACTAATGCAAAAGGGCTCTTTTCCCACTTATACCAATTTTAGGGTTAAATCTTATTTCACTGATACCAATGTTAGGGAGCCATCCTCCCACTGACTACCAATGTAAGGAGGTATTTACAGTGGCCACCAATGTAACAAGAGATTCTACAGGAACAGCAAATGTAATAGGCTTGTGATGTTCCAGCATCCCAAGTAAACATCTCATGAGTTAAAAAAAATAATGATCACTGAGGCTATGGCCACATTATGCAAACAGTATTTAACATCAAATGTTAAATACAAGGAATATGCTTAATTAGGATGTACACACAGCAGGAGATGTTAAGCTAAAACCCATTCCCAGAAGTACTGTATGTAGGAAAAGCAGTGTCATTTAGTCACCCTTTTGCATCTTCTCTATGTATATGATTTTTCTTAGTACAGTTCAAAATCCTGGTTCTAAAAAGTGTAATACCTTATAACTCCCAAACCTAGCATTACACAGTTATAATCATTAATGCAAAACATTGTTTGCATGGCAAATGTGTAAATATGCCATAAAAACATTAGGATAAGAGAGTTGATTAAAAATGTGGGCTCCTCTGGGACCATAACAGGTAACCATGTTTGGTCTCTAAGCTTAGATAAATGAGTGCCATAATTGCTAAGCTCAATTACATATTTGTATCCCTGCACAAATATGTAAGGTTGTGGATTTAACCTATGTTTAAATATGTCAATTTACATAAGCTCCCACCCTTTCCCCGCCATTATGAAGTGTCCCTATATATAGATGTACGCTTCTAAGTCAGCCACCACCAGCCAGCTCTAATAATAAGCCCGCATAACATTCACCCAGCAAATCCAAATCATCCCTAATACGTGCCTGCCTGTATGATTGCAAGCATAGAACCCCCTTTTCATTAGTGGTCAGTACATGCCCTTGTCGTATTGATGGGCACTATAAATTCTCCCAAAAAATTTTAGTCAGTGTTTGGTCAGTCCCTGTTGTATTCGTGGTCAGTGCAAATGCCCCCAATACAATGGTGGTCAGTGTAAATTACAATGCAGGGCCCATTACAATGCAGGTCAATATAACCTCCTGTCATGGATATTAGAAAAGAAGAAAAAAAGAAGGAAACAGAATAAAGTTTGTTAATATAAAAACATTTCAGCACGCTGCCCAAGAATTCCAGACATGGGAATACACAGAAACACACATACAGTATACTGCCTCAACTCAAAAATGACGAGCTTTTCGGGGTCCCACACTCCTATGAATTTAAGTTTAAAAAAATTGCTGTCTAGAAAACCATTGACAGTTTTTTGCAAACATTTTTGTATACACACACGGAGTTTTCTCTAGCAGTTAAACGCTTAGCCTATGTACCACACAGCAGGAGACAGTTATCTGAAGCTCTAGTTAGTCCTCACAGCTAAAAATATCAGTTGTATGCCAATGTGCCATATAACACTCATCAGTTCACAGAAGCCCTTTGCTGACTTATACAAGACAAAGTTGGACAGTGTTCTATTGACAATGAGGAGTATGGGATTGTATTTAATATTGCAGAGTCCTACTTAAAATTCTGATTGGTTCCCCCAAATTACTGCATATGCCGTATTTTTCAGTGTATAAGACGCTACTTGTTCATTAAAATGTTTACCTAAAAATACAGGGGCGTCTTATACACGGGGGCCGAGAGGAGAACCGCGGTTGCGAAACTGCCGATACCACTGCAAACTAGTCTCACGAGTGAAACTTCAGATTGCAGAGACAAGATAAGTTTTCCTCCAATCATAAATAACCATTACTCCTGTATTACCTGATTCAAATGCGCTTTCAGTGACTGAATCTAGTTTTATACCCTGTTTCCCCGAAAATAAGACCTACCCCGAAAGTTAGACCTAGCACTATTTTTCAAGATTCCTGTAATATAAGACCTACCCCGAAAATAAGACCTAGTTTGGTGGTAGCATGTGAACTGTGGAACTTGCAGGAGAGATGGTATCAGCCTGCAGTGACATACTGTATTAAGGGGATGACGGGACTCCCTCTGGCCAGCGCAGTGACAGGGAGCACTCCACTACCATACTTCACCAACTGCTGTCCCCCTGAAGGCACTGCTTAATGTAATGGTACTGTACTGTAATGTGTACCGGTAAATGGTACCGTACTTTACCATGCTGTCCACTGTCTGATGTCCCCACTGCTGCACAGCTGGTACCGCTGTCCCTGGTGGCAAAGGAAGCCAGCGCTGTAGAAAGCAAGGCTGCGGCGGCGGAGAGAGCAGAGCCGCATTAGCCGATATTCCGCTAGAGCGCCAGTTACTGTGACAGGCAGAGTAATACCAGATAACTTTAGATTGTTGCACATTAAAAAAAAAAAAAAAAACACATCCCCTGAAAATAAGACCTAGTGTGGTTTTTGGGGGCTAAAAAAATATAAGACAGTGTCTTATTTTCGGGGAAACACGGTATATTACAAGAACAATGTAAAACATATTTATTGCAATATCTCATTTGGAAAGGACCATTTTGAGTTCCATGGCATTACACAGAAACTATTAATCTCATATAGTCTCCCTCCTTTTCTGCATTTGTCAACATCGATCAAACCTGTATTTATTTTTTTTGCTTGACAGCTTTACGATTATATGCAGAATAGGCTCCCGTTACTTCAAGGCCAACATGCTTACACAATATATTTCACACATTACAGGTCTGCTCTTTGGGTTACTGCTAGTTAATGATATTTATAGGAACAGTCAGCGACATTAACAATTTTTAGATGATGTGAGGGGTGCATAGAATAATGTGTGCTTCATTTTTCCTCTTTGTTGAAATGTACCTGCAAGTAAATGGATCAGCCAAAGCAGACCCTACACATTACTATATAGGACTGGTAGTATCCCTTAAGCCCCTCTTGTTTTGAAAATGAAGGCAGTTTATTTTATTATTATTATTACTTATTTATTTTTGATACAGAGGAACACGCAATTTGCTTCACGTGACAGTGCTCGGCCAATCAGCACCAGTGTTATTGCTATTTTTTTTCCCCAGCCTGGTGGGATGAAAATGTACCTGTGTAAAATAGTATCTTTGCAGAAATGTTTATGAAATCTACATTTTCAGTAAAAAAATATATGCTATTTTTAGTGTACACAAAGACATTATAATCATGACGTTAAGTTAATGAGTACCAAATACATCAAGGCCCCAAATGACATGTGTTTGTGAAATGGAAAAAACTATGATATACAAATTAGTGAGTAGCTTCTACTCCTCCTTTTCCAGCCCATGCAGGTCGGGGACACAGATTCTCTAATCTGCTGCTTACCTTGCTACTGCAGCTGAAGTTGACAGCTATGAACACAAAAGTGCTAAGAGATGAGTACTCTTGGGATCCTTCTATCTTAAGGAGATCAATGAACAGGAGGAGTTCACTGGTCCACTGGAGCGCTCTATTCTGGATAGATGCATGAGTAGCAGCAAGGTAATCCTAGAAACCACAAGGTGGGTTCAGGAAAAGAAGCAGTCTTTGCTGTGTGCTCCCTAGGGGCTTTTGCCTGGAGGCTACCAAACTCAGCTAGGTGGGTTGCCCTGCTAAGTCCCCATAGGAAGAAAAGTGAGCACTGTCATAAGAGTGTCCAAAGCCATGTAGAAGCTAGGATTTTAATGACACTTAGCTTACACGGGGATTTCTTTTAGCTGCTGGTATATGCTGCTGGGGATGTCTACACTAAAGTGAACTTGTAGTTTTGCCCTGGATAGGCAAATTAAAGGTTCACATTCAATAAGAGTCTGTTCTTTTATAATGTTATTGTATTAAATATAGAGCTGTGTATTTTAGCTGCACTCAATGTAATTAATGCAGCCTTAGTCAACCTCCCTGATAAAGTGTATCTATCACCAAAACTTTTATTCAAGTTTTGGATAAAAACGCGTTAAAACCCCTGTCTGTGTCCCATTGAGGCGATTTCCGTTCAATACCTATCCCAAATCTCTACAACATGAGAGACTATTCTTCCTTAGAGAGTTGTCACTGGAAAAGGTGTCCCTATTGCAGGATTTATGCTCACTTCCTTTGGTGACAAGTGTTAAATTATGGATTTCTGATCACTATCTGCTCTGGTGGCAGTGTCAGAGCACCTCCAGGTGGCGCTGGAGCCAGTACCTGCAGTTCCTGTGCTCGCCTGCAGGTGTATCCAGGCAGCCAGGAACTGTCAGGTATCAGACCACCACTAGATGGTGCTGGAACCTGCGACTCCAGTGCTCACCTGCGGGTCTCTCCCGCAGGTGCAGGGAGTCGCAGGGAGCAGGGAGCAGGGAGTCGCAGGGTGCAGGGAGCACCAGCGATTATCAACCATCTGGTGCTTCCTGGGAGGGTACTTAATCCCTCCCTGCAGTCAGGACTGTGGCTCAGTATCCTGTCGCCTTTCCCTGACTGAGTCCTGTATTCTGAGCCCTGTTATCCGCTTGCAGTATCCTGTTACCTGCCTGCACCCTGACCCTTTGTCCCAACTTGAGTCCTGTGTCCAGAGCTCTGTTATCCGCTTGCAGTATCCTGTTACCTGCCTGCACCCTGACCCTTTTTCCCAGCTTGAGTCCTGTGTCCTGAGCCCTGTTACCTGTTTGCAGTCCTGAGCCCTGTTACCCGCTTGCAGCCTGTTACCTGCCTGTTACCTGACCCTTTGTCCCTAAGCTCCCCTGGTGTGGCCCAGCTCCCCTGGTCTTGCCCGGCTCCCTGTGTTTACCTGTCTTGTATACTCTGTTTGTATTTCCTGGGTTATTGTTTGATACTTGTGGAGGTTGGTGGGGTTGTTGTGTTTTTGTGTTGCTGTTTAATAAACTGTGTGCCTATAACCTTATCTAGTGTGGTCATACTAATTTGGTCATCCTGCGTGGGTACATGCATGCGGTGTGGGGACACCCGCACAGGATAACCTTGACAGGCAGTGACCCCAGGACAAATAGAGAGGTTTATTGTTCTCAGCAATGACACAGACTGTAGGCTGGATAAGAGAAGCTACTCGATTTTCCCATCTATGCTGAAGAGTGTGGAAATTCAAGCAGTGTGTGCCCAGCTTAAAAGTTGTAGCTAGCTAAACAAACAAACACATAAAACATTTTACAAATTAAAAATACCTTCTTAGCTGTGTTTCTGTCATTATGATAAATCTTCCTGTATATACAGTATTTAAAAATGTAATTGTACAATAGGTTAACAATAGATCTCTTGTAGAACCACAACAAATGTAAATAAATGCCAGCTGCTAAGGTACGTTATCTGCCTACAATGGCTTGCTGGACACAAAGCAAAAAAAAGTGCCCCTGGAATTTTTTTTTTCGAAAGCCCGTAATGCTTATGGTCCCTTTTTTCAGCTGCTTTGCTTAGCAGAATTGCCCTTAATCACAAGTGACCTGATAAAGGTATCATTCAGATAGTTTATGTACTTAACAGATTTTCAGGAGAGGAAGTAATCCCAGCCATACCTAGCCTGCAGAAGGATAGAGTTGCTGAATCATCTTGGCTGCTGTCCCTGCATTCTGGTTCATATTCTTGTTACAGTATCCTCAAATGTAGAACAGGAACTCTACGTATACAGGCCTCTCAGGTTTAACCACCTTTTAGATCTTAAAGTTACACTAAACTCAGGAGTTAAACCTTAAAAATGCATTCAAGTACCTTAAAGTAAAATTAAAGTCACAAACTTTTCCTCCCTCCGCCATGCTGTTTTAAGAACTTACTTTAAATGATGCCTTTTGATCCGAAACATCTTCTTCCTTCCACTTGTATTCAGCAATCCCTCCAGCGCTGGTGCCAGTCTCTGATCCAGCGTTGACTACTGTGTCTTCTGTCTCTCAGGGTGTCTGTTCGTCGTGCACACTCCCGGCTGCATGCATTGACTAAAGGTGGCCATACACTCTACAACCATCGCAAGACTTTAGTCTTGCGATGGTTGTACAGGGATTAAAAAAACGTACGATCTGCCTATCTTGGACAGGCAGATCGCACTCTCGATCATCGCAAGGCCGCCCCCCTGAGGGGCGGGCTTCCGATGACCGCAATGCTGAACGGGCAGTGTGCGCGTGCGCACACCGGCCCGCTCGGCATTTGTCTTCCGAGCACCGTTCTAACCAGCCGAGAATCGTACGATTCCCGGCTGGTTTTCGAACATGCTGGTTCGACAGAAGACGTGCGACCGTACAGTAGAAACGGTCGCACGTCTCCGTTCACACTGCTCGATTATCGTACGAAAAACCGATCGCATACGATTATCGTACGATAATCGTGCAGTGTATGGGCACCTTTACACTGGGCTTTCTTCTCTTCTAACTGCTGAAGATCTCTACTGCGCATGCGCCCACCTCATCATGCTGCTGGAGAAGCTCCAGATCTTCAAACGAGCGGTGGTGACAGAGGCCAGTAATTACTTTTTTGGTAACTTTTTTATTTATTTAATATTTTTGCATATATCTACTGCTTGCTAGCAGTAGATATATGCAAAAAGAAACCAAAGAGAAACCAGAGTTTAATTATACTTTAACTATTAACAAAAATGCAGCTTCATTGTGTAACACTCAGCTGTAGATCCTCAAATCATCTCTGAATTAATGCGGACACTGTCCTTCCTTCTGGAGGCTGTCTACTTTTGCTCCCCATGGTCCCTGTGTGTGTTGTAAAGTAGCTAATGCTCCAAGCTCACACCCAAGATAGACTACAATCTCATGGTTAGTTTACTAATTTGTATTAAGAGAGTGAGCTTGGAGCGGTGGCTACTTTACAACACACAGCTCTGTGTGTGTGGCTGCTCAGATGCCTGTGGACTTGATCTAGGTGAGACCACCAAAATGCACTACGCTGTGCAGGATTGTTCAAAGACTTTTGCTTTATTTTTGAAATTTTGCTGAGGAAAGCCTTTTACTTTGCCATTTTGCTGAAGGAAGCTGTTTGTTCTGTTGCCTGTGGTTGAAAATAAAAGCTGTTTACTTTTCGGACTGACGCATGTGTACCCCTCAAAGTGCCTGCATTCTCCACCAATTGTGGGGACCCCTAACAAAAATATTTGAACATGCAAAAATTAGAGCTTCATTCACACAGTGCCTACATATTAAGATTATATGCTTGAATAAAACACAAGGTAAAAGTGTCTTATCTTTGTCTTATATTGATACTTTTCTTAAAGTTTTGATAGGTAATGGTGCACTGTGGAAAAACTGAGAATACCCTTGGCCTCAATAGCTCAAGCACCCCCTTTAGCAGAAATTACTTATTATAAATGTTTTGCACAACTGTCCACTAGTTTTCGATATTGACTTTATGACATTTTTAACCACTCCTCCATGCAAAATTCCTTCAGTTGCACAATGTTTCTGTGTTTCTTTGCATAAACTGCCCTTTTCAACCCCCCTTTCCCCCACAACGTTTTAACAGGCTTTAAATCCGGGTTTTGTCTAGGCCAACCCACAACCTTCTATTTTTTATTTTTTTTTAGTAATTCCTTTGTTAATTTTCTAGTGTGGTTCAAATCATTGTTGGGTTTAAAGATCCATATCTGCTTTAACTTTAATGGCATCACATTCTCATGTAAGCACATATTCCATCTGCATACTCCCTAAAGGTCCCCACACACCTTACGATAATCGCGGGAAATCCCGCGATCGTACGATTATCGTAAGGTGTGTGAAAGCCGTGCGACCTCTACTACTGTAAGGTCGCACGACTTTGAACTTACGGACATGTTCGAAAACCCGCCGAGCATCGTACGACGTTCGGCGGGTTTGTGGCAAGTCCGTACGATAACAGTCGTACGGGCCGGTGTGCGCAAGCGCACACTGCCCGTTCGGCATTGCGGTCATCGGAAGTCCGCCCCTCAGGGGGCGTGGCTTGGGATCATCGCAAGTACGATCTGCCTATGCAAGATAGGCAGATCGTACGTTTTTTTAAGTACCTTACAACCATCGCAAGACAAAAGTCTTGCGATGGTTGTAAGGTGTGTGCCCAGCCTAAGGAGGTTCTAATCATTGGCAATTATTCTAGAAGACCTGATTCTCATGGATATGAAGTGGTGGTAAATGTAGGATTGTATTTTTTTTAGATGTGGCGAATCTGCAGTTTCCTTAATTTTGATTATGAGAATGAATATACCATGTTAATTGTATGTGTCATTGCGTTAAGTAAATGTGTCTGTAGGCACTCTTTCAATAAAGAGTTAATGTTTGTTGTTTCAAATAAATTAAAGTTTACAAATTCCACGGGGTATCTTTTTTTTCACATGAATGTAAAGCAATGTAAAGTATCCCTGCCTAAAGATTTATAACTCTGTTCAACCATTCTTATGATCTAGGTAGGCAATGGGCTGTAAAGGAAAGGGTTGTTTAGGAACACACTCAAGTCTGCTGATTAGATAATGAAGGAGCCAAATTGTGCTCTCTTATCAGCATATCTGCTATCAGCACAACATCAAGGATATAAACAGACATAGCTTATCAAGCATGACATTACAAAAATTAGGTGACACCTGGTGTTGTCACACCTCCATTTAATAGTGCCAAGTCAGTGAAAGCCATAGAGAGAGGAGATGTTAAATAGCAAGTACAACAGTACTACTTAGTCATACAATTCCCATCAGCTAAAGAATACATACACCTAAACCAGAGACTTGTCCTCCTTTTAAAGGAAGCTGCATTTATTACTGAAGAAATCAACACGCCATTCAGAATACATCATTTTAATACAGACAATCTGCAATGTTCTGTGCTCACAAATGTTGAACATTTCCATGTCCTTAGATGACCATGCCCAGAGCCTTCTCCATGCAGCAGCGTGCCATCTGAAAACAACCCAGCCAAAACAGACTAGGCAAAATGTGGGGAGACACTAAAATGCCTTTGACAGAAAGTATTTGTTACACAAAACCTGAATACAGAAGAGACCTAATACAATACAATTTTTGCTGACTGCCATTATGAATCTGGCATCTTACATAGCAGGGGGGGCCCATTCACTCTAGTTCTTTGTGCTAGCATGCATTAAATACACACATTTACCACACACAACCATGGATGAAGCAGTGGATGTGCTGTGGGATATCTTTTAAATGGTATTCTAGGCAGCCCACAGAAACTCACTTGCTTTGTAGCGCCCCACAATCCACAGCTGCATTTAAACAAAAGTGAGAACCCCGAGCAAATTTCATAGAAGATGGTAACATTAAATCCCAACTCCAGGCACCATCATTTCCATAGCTTAAAGCTGAACTTCAGGCAGATATACATACAAATTACTGCAGCTCTGTATTCATTAATACAGCATTGAGCGTGTCTTTTTTTTATGAAAGCAGTGTAAATACCTACATTTGACCCGTTATCAGCCTCTTGCAGTCCCTCTACAGCAAAGCTTAGGGAGAAGAGGGGAGAAACAGCATAAGAAGCAAATTGGGTGCGCTGCAGTGCAAGGAGAATGAGCAGCTAGACAGAGAGATGAACTCATCTGTTGGCAGCTTCCTCTTGTACTTCCCAGTCATAGGCCAGGGGACGAATATGACCTGTACGTGTTACTTAACTGCAGTAGGGAAACATCAGGTCTCCTGCCCAGTCAGACAAAGCTGTACTGTGTGGAAGAGCTGTGTAAATCTCAGGACTGGGTGGACAGAAATATCAAAACCTTTGGCAGGTAAAACAGCTCCCATATATGTATTTTATTTGTGTATTTAGCCATTTGCCTTGAGACAGAGGCTTATTATGTGTTTCCCTAGGCAGTGCAGTAATTAATGTTAGAACTCTTCAAAATGTTTAAAAACAGTCTAAGTGCCTGCTCACACGACGTCCGTTTTGTGTGCTGACCTGATCCGTACGCTCCTGCACTCAAAATGCATCCCAATGTATACCTATGTGTTTTATGGGCTACAGTTCTCACAGGTTACGACAGAAAAATACTGCATGTCACATTTTGTACGGTCAGGAAACGTGTCAAAAATGCACTGCACTGCAGCTAACATACTAACAGCCCCACCCCAGCATCCCATCCCGATCAACTCCTGTATTTTTTTCTTTTTACTGGAACGCATGAAAAACACGGCAAAAACGCACTGCATCAGTAGCACCGCGTCTGCAGATTAGGACCTGAAACTCATGTGAACAGGCCCTAAATCCTGCTGATGCTATGGCTGCATGTTTTGTGAATGGCCAAGTGTAGACGGGAATGGAGACACAACACTTTGCAGTTGGTGTCTATCAGAGTTGGACTCCTCATACATGTTTGGAAAGTGCTGACATTGCATAATTGCACAACAGAGAGAAACGCATGTTAAGCCCTCCCCCCGCCTCACCGGAGCAACATCTTTAACCAGTCTTCTGGTTCTGCATCTTTATCCATCTTGATTGTATGAGGTAACTCCCAGGCTTGCAATAGTGTGGAATCGTTCAAGAAGCTTTTGGACGATTTCCTGAGAAACGGTAATATACAGGGGTACAAGTACTCCTAATAACGCAAGTACTCCTAATAACGAGATGACTCGGGGATCTTTACACACACACACACACACACACACAATAGGTTGGACTTGATGGACATGTGTCTTTATTCAACCTCAAATACTATGTAACATGGGAATTGATTCATCCCAGCAACAAGGCATGCCATAGCTCAGCGTACATGCTAAAGAAGTTTGTAAACAGGAAGGCAAGAAGAAAGCCTTGCGTGCCGTAAAAAGCTTTTCTGCTGGCAAGGTACAGATAATTTTTTAAGCTATGGAAGTTATGGTGCCCTGAGTTAGACTTTAATGTTACAGTATTGTACTAAATGCTGCACCACTTTTAAAGCCCGTTCGAACGTTTACTTTAAAGCAGATGTCTAGTCTGCAGCAACATATATTTTTACTATGGATACACCGATATATCGGACGCCAAAGCATATCGGCCGAAAATTGCATTTTTGGCAAAATGCCGAAAGTGCCATTTTTTGGCCGAAATAGCGGAGCATCCGTTCTTTCTCTCCACCCCGCTGGGCACTGCTCTGTGTACCAGCGGGGAGGAGAGAAACTGTCACAGGAGGCCGAGCACTGCGGGAGGAGAGCACTGTAAGCGGCCAGAGTCTCTCCTCCCCGCACCGCTCAGCCTCCTGTCACAGATCAGGAGAGCAGCGCTGTGGGCGGAGACAGCCATTGCTGTCACAGGAGGCTGAGCTCTCCTCCCGCACCACCCCGCCCAGCCTCCTGTGACAGCGTGTCAGCTTGGAGAGTGGGGTACAAACACTCAGTGATCAGTGATCGCTGAGTGTTTGTAAATAATTGAGGACAGAGTATGTTTACTATATCCTCAATTATGAATGGGAAGTGAGCTACATCACTTTCTGTTCACTCATGATTGTGGATATAGTAAACACACTATGTCCACAAGTTATAAATGAACAGGAACACTCAGCATAGAGGGTTCCTGTTTATTTATAACAGGGGCTGCAGGGGGAGAACATTACAGAGCAGCATCCTGCTTATCCTGTGCAAGTGCACATTTCCTCTTCAAACTGTTCAATCGGGTCAGAGAACTGTTGCTGGGTAATGGTGGATAACAGGAGTGACAACAGGTAGTAAATAAAGGGGGTAGGATAGTACAATAGAACCACAAACGTGAGTATTGGAGTGGAATATAAAAGTAAAAATGAGGCAACAAAGGGGCTGGTACCAAATCATAAAACCACCAACAAAATTAACTAACCAAAACGTGCAAAAAGAATCCAACAACCTAATGTAAAAAAACTATAATAAATGTATAACACAAAAGAAATAAAGGGGCACAAAACAGCAAGACTACTGAATTTGTACAGTATTACAGCACTATTCTGGTAACAACAAAAAAACATGCCAGGGCTTCACTGTCAGTGTATGGCTCTAAAGGGATTTTCTTTGCAAAAGAATTTGGTCTCTGTCACCACCACAGCTGGATCTAGGAATGCAGTTATTGACCATCCCGATCAACTCCTGTATTTTGTGTTATTCTTCTACAAATTGAACAGCTACAGGTTTATCTGTTAATTGGTTTCTGCTGACAGTGAAGTCCAAGGGCCACCTGAATGTCACTGCAGTGTTTTTAGAATCAACACTTGAATTTGCCTAAGGTCTTGCTGACATAATCCAAGGAACATGGGCATTTTGATAAATAAATGCATAGATGAGTATTACAATTGAAATAGTACTCATTAATCAGATTATTATGACCTATATAGAAATGGGATCCACAAATCATGGCATTACAAACACTGAAGTTAAAGCATTTATAGCAACCCTTTTTCTCAGACGTCTTAAAAGGTTGTTTTTTTTGTCCCCAGGGTCTGTCCTAACTAAAATGTCTCTCAAATGTTTACTTTTTTTAATTTGTGTGCAAAGGGGGTCTGCGTATTTCGGTAAATCATTATCTGTTGCCCCGCAAAATGTGTCCATGTCTGTTGGTGATTTGGTGACCTATAAAGTGCCCTGTCAATGGTCAATGAGGGATTACGTCTCTCAAGGAAGTTATTAAATTTGTGTGGTTTTATCCTCAAGACACATTGAGAAACATGTAAAATGGCATTTCTGTAGATTAGTGGAAATCTTGTAGCCACCAACAGACACCAAGACATTGAGGAAGGTGACTGACCAAGAAATGAAAACCTGACCGACATTTTAACTCTTCATCATTCTATCCAAAAGCTAAAAAAAATGTGTCTGGAGTTAGGCTTTACATCACTTGCAACCTGGCCCCTTAGGAATGCTACAGAGACATGCATAAATGACCGAAGTGGGGTCACAGGGTTAGCTAACTGAAATCAGGCCCATTTTAATGGTATAATATTGACTGAAAATATCACTTCCAAGCTGCTGTTACACAGACAACTGCAGAGCAGAAGATGCAAAATAGCCCCCAAAATAGCCCTCCCATGCTCCTCTGTGGCATCTGCAGCAATCAAATAACTCCTTGGTATGAGAGGGGTAATATGGTAGAGCTACAACCCTAATTCCAAAAAAGTTGGGATGCTGTGTAAAATCTACATAAAAATAGAATGTAATGATTTGCAAATCTCATAATCCCATATTTTATTCACAATAGAAAATAGAAAACATATCTAATGTTTAAACTGAGGAAATGTAAAATTTTAAGAAATAACTAAGGTTATTTTGAGATTGATGGCAGCAACACATCTCAAAAAAAGTAAGTGGTACTAACAAGGAAGAGCTGGAAGAACATTTTGCAACTAATTAGGTTAATTGGCAAAAGGTCAGCAACATGATTGAGTATAAAAAGTGTATCTTAGAGAGTCAGAGTGTCTCAGAAGTAAAGAGGGGCAGAGGTTCACCAATCTGTGAACAGCTGCATCTAAAAATTGTTGGACAATTTCAGAATACAGTTTCTCAATGTAAAATTGCAAAGACTTTAAATGTATCATCATCTACAGTACATAATATCATCAAAAGATTCTGAGAATCTGGAGAAATCTCTGTGCATAAAGGGCAAGGCCAAAACACAATATTGGTAGCCCGTGATCTTCAAGCCCTCATATGGCACTGCATTAAAAACAGGCATGATTCTGTGATGGCCATCACTGCATGGGCTCAGAAATACTTAAAAAAATAATCATCTGTGAACAAAGTTTGCTGTGCCATCCAAAAATGCAAGTTAAAGCTATGTCATGCAAAGAAGAATTAATATCTGAACATGATCCAGAAACACCGCCGTCTTCTTTGGGCCAAAATTGAAATTTGACATGCTTTTTGGCAACCATGGGTACTGCGTCCCCCGGACTAAAGAGAGGGACCTTCAGGCTTGTTATAAGTGCTCAGTTCAAAAGCCTGCATTTCTGATGGTATGGGGGTGCACTAGTAAGTATGGAATGGGCAGCTTGCACATCTGGAAAGGCACCATCAATGCTGAAAGATATATCCAGGTTTTAGAGCAGCATATGCTCCCATCCACACAACAACATTTTCAGGGAAGGCCTTCAGCAGGACAATGCTAAACCGCATACTGCATCGATGACAACAACATGGCTTCGTAGTAGAAGACTCCAGGTGCTTAACTGGTCTGACTACAGTCCAGACCTTTCACCAATTGAAAATATTTGGTGCAACTTGAAACGAAAAATATGACAAAGAAGACCCAGGAATACAGAGCAGTTAGAATTCTATATCAGGCAAGAATGGGGCAACATTCCTGTCCCCAAACTCCAGCAACTGGTCTCCTCAGTTCCCTGACTTTTACAGAGTGTTGTTAAAAGAAGAGATTTTGAAGAGAAGAAGAGTGTTGCTGCCATCAATTTCAAAAAAAATTTCTTAAAATCGTCTATTTTCTCAATTTAAACATTTGATATGTTTTCTATTTTTTATTGTGAATAATATATGGGTTTATGAGATTTGCAGATCATTGCATTCTGTTATGTAGATTTTACACAGCTTTACAATTTTTGGCGGAATTATGGTTGTATATCGCTCAGCCATTTGGTTGTGAACTATACATTCTGCTATGTCCTGTTGCAGAATATTTCAGAGGGCAGCGATAAGGTCATCCCATCACTCTTATGAAATAGTAGGTTAGCTATATCAGTTATTGTACAAGGATATAGATAAATGTTTATTACACCACTGAAGAATGCTGCTTGTCACAGCTCTGTCCAGACATAAAGGGGGAAGTTCTCCAACCAGTGTGGTGGCCCTTAGAAAGTGGGAATGGAAGTCTGCAGATTACCCATTTAAATTGAGGTTTGTACTTCAGAGTCATACAAATATTATTGAGCTCCAGAGTTCATCTGCCTGTTAGGGGGTTTTCATTTGATAAAGTTATGCTTTAAAATCATATTCACGCTATCTGCATTTCTGTATATTATTATATGTATATATAGTTTTGTTAATACAGTCATACAAATGAAAGGCGTTCTACCCACTAGGATTTAATTCTTGTGTTTACCCTTAACCAGAAGTCATAAATATAATAGAATATGTTGAGCAAGCACCAGTTTTGGCAGGCCAGTTTCCTCTGAAATACTTTTGAATATTTTATGTAAGCTTTACAATAGAAGAACAAGCGGTTATCATATGTTTCTGGAACCCAGCAAAGCATTAAAAGCAAGAGGCTTGTGATTTACATAACATCCAGATTACTTAGCAAAGCTCAGAAGTAGCTGCTGCCTAAAGCAGTGACAATACATGCACTTCTCATGCCAAGGAATACAGATGCCCAAAGCTCCGCAAGCTGGTGGAAGCAAGGGAATGTCTGTAAATACCTACAAATATTTCTTATTTTCATAGACATCATGCAGCTTGAGAACGTGGGGATGCTCAATCAGCTTCAGGATAGCAATCTCTCTTTCCACCTGCCAGAAAAGAATTGAAGCACAGAGGTCAATGTAAGAGGAACTTGTAAGATGACATTTAAAAAAAAAAAAAGCAATTCAACAATCCATCTTTCCTGCATGTATTTAACTGTAGAATAAAACAGGAAATTGTTGACAAACTTGTGGATGGATGCAAAAGTAAGAATAATAATGTATTGATATATGGAGAATTTAACATTTTTTTTAAATAAAAATGGCCCAGTTATTACTATGAGACTGGCCCAGTTATTACTATGAGACAGGTTCTCAGGATATGATTACTTATGTTTGGATACAATGTTTTGTATAATGTGAATATATTGTTTTTAATAATAAAAAATGGATTAGTGGGCTGGGCCTGAACAATTTTGAGAAGTTGTGGTGCAATCTAGTCTGCAAAAGCTCGCTGGATTGGGGACAGGTGAGCAGAAGACTGGAAGGGGTCTATGATATAAGAGTAACTTTAAAGAGGAACTCCAGGAAAAAAAACAAAATTAACCTTGGCAGTGTGCTTGTTCTGGTCTAGAGGTTGGGTTAAAGAAGATATACTTACCTGATCCTAAGTCCCATCTGGCTCCTCTCCCCTGGGCTCTGGCGGTCTAAGCCCTGCTAACTCCATCACATCGAATGCAGATCCATTTACCTGCATTAGACGTGAGGATGCCGAGGGATGTTCCACCGCCAGAGCGGAAGGGGACAGAGGTGAGTGCTTACTGCTGCAGGACCGAGGATCAGGTCAGCATATCCTCTTTATTCTGGTCCCTAGACCAAAACGAGCAGGTAACCCTTGCAGGGCGGTGTAGCCCCACTGCAATGGTTAATTTTGGTTCTAGCTGGAGTTTGTATTCAAATGATAGAGCATTACTATTATTTGGGTGTTTACTCGTACTCGGCTGAATGCTCCAATACTTACCTCTGGACCAGAACTTCCGGTCAGAGGGCTATCTCCCTCTGACTGGCAGTGTTGAGGAAGCATGGAGCCGGCTTCCTTTCCAATCAGGAAGCCAGGCAGTGGGATATGGCCCGCCTTCTTGATGGGCTAGAAAGCTGGCTTCACTTGTTGCTAGCAGTCTTGCTTCCAAACCAATCAGGAAGCCGGGTGACAGGTCATGATCCACCGCTCGACTTCCTGATAATCGGGGCACGCGGCACCGGTACTAGGTGTCGGTGAGTACCGGAAAAAAAGATTATTGGTATTCATACTCGATACTGAAAAACCAGTATCGGTGCATTCCTAAAAATAAGCATACCCGATTAGACATGTAAGGTTTTTTATCCCATTGTTAATTTGGCTGTCCACCCTTGAACCTTCTCCAAAACTATATATTTTGTTAAAACGTTTTGCCAAAGACCTCGTATTCCAAGTGGCTTATCCATGGGCAATGTGTATATTAGCATCACATGTTTTTGTCATATCTCCCCTTGAGGCAATTTTTTGTGCAGGTCTCTGGTGGTATGAAAGCAGCACCCTGGTGCAGGCATTTCTGTACACGAACAGTGCTCTTTGTAACGCTCTTCTATATGGGTTGGACTTGATGGACGTATGTCTTTATTCAACCCTAAATACTATGTAACTATGTAACGCCACCTCCCACCAAATTTAGCATGATGACTATGTTGTAGTTCAAGGAGGTCATGAGTGTGTTCTTGACAGCCTGGGCTCTAATGTGCAGATGAGGAAACATAAGGTGTCATGGACATCAGAAGAGGAAAAGCAACCAATGTTTCCATGCAGATAGTAAACTGTTATTATTCTGTGGGGAGGGCACAATTTAAATAACATGGCTATATAGTATAGCTAAAACATTTTTTTTTAAGTTTTGAAAGTGTGAGGAATGGTTAGAACCCCTGTCAGGTTTTACTTCTATGAAAGGCTCTGTTAGAGAGATTTCATCTAACTTCCTGTTTTAAGAACAACATTTTCTAAAACAGAAAGTGAGGAAAAATCTGCAACAGGAAGACAGACAGCAATAAAAAGCTGACGGGATTCAAGCCTCTCCTTAACTCAAATGTGGCCACCATTGTGGCTCTTGAAGGATTTCCTTCACTTCATATTTGGTGAAAAAGTTGTCCCCAGAACAGGAAGTGAGGGGAAACCTCTCTAACAGAGCCCCAGAGTCAAGGCAACTCTGAACAGGAAGTGAGGGGAAACCTCTCTAACAGAGCCCCAGAGTCAAGGCAACTGGACTTGCTGTATTTTTCATGAATACGTATCTCTCTGGGCAGGTTATTAACACCTCCTAGACTCCAATTATGCAAATGCAATCTGGTTGTGACGCCTGCTGGTGACTAACAGATTATGTGGATTGGAGCAACATTCACCATATTTATTCCCAGAGAATGTTTGTACAAGTCCTTCTGAATCGAGAAAGCTGGTTGGATGACCAGTGAAACATCTTCATGAAAAATCCAGCCGCCTTGACTTATTTTTACAGATATATCCAAACTAGAATTTTTTTGTAAGATTTACTACAAGTCTTCGTGTTGTTCCAAGAGTTTGGCTATAAAGGGAGTGTATAATCCTTTCATTATTGTTTTAGATAAATATGTAAAGGAAATTAGCCTGATGTAAAGGATCTGATCAATATGTTCTAATGGTATAAAAGCTTTGGTTGTATATATAATTTGTAATTATGTCTGTACATGGGGGCAGACATATTTGCTCAAAACAATTAGCTATAAAGGAGTAAAAATGAGAACAAAGCAGAGAATGTCCAACTTAGATATCTGGAGGAAACGTCAAGTTTAGTGGTTTGTCTTCTGCACTCCATACAACTCTGTAGACTTTTCTCTCTCTGAATAGCGGTGCTCAAAGTGATGATACGGATGGCACTGCGTATTCTCAAATACAGATGAAAGGAATCACCAGCACTCACAGGATGTGAAATTCTTGTTCATTTTTATTGAACGTGCGTCACATGTGATGCACGTTCAATAAAAATGAACAGGAATGTCACATCCTGTGAGTGCTGGCTATTCCTTTCATCCAACTTAGTGACCTGACAGCAGAAATGGGGCTTACTCATATTTGTAGAAGAACAGATGACAATTACAAAGGCAGCTTTTGACTGCAAACCCCTAATGTGGTCAATGCAGTGATAGGGGGGAAGCTGACATTAAAGATATTGAAAAGAAGCAAACCTAGAAAGAACTAAAGCTTCCGGCTAAGAACAGAAACAGATGGGCAAAATCTGTGGAGGTCCTACGTTCCTCAACGGAGTTAAAGGGGACTAATATATATATATGTGTGTGT
>NW_017307207.1:325574-331546 GCF_000935625.1 Nanorana parkeri
AAGCCTCTGCCCTGTGTTTTCTGCCTCTCACTTCTTGTGTCTCTAGGAGAGGAAGCAAAGGTGAACGTCAAAAATAAAACTAGGATCAAAATGTCACCTATAGTAAAATAAAACCTGAAAGGGGTTTTAACCATTCCCTCCCAAAGGATTGTAGCTAAAGATACACTTTAATGCTTTATGCTTTGTACCTTAGTCTATGTTACAGTAAAATTAAATGTAATGACATGGCTGCATATAGTTAATGTTTGTCATATCAACACTGCATAGCTTATTAAAAGTTAAGCAGTGGCTACACACATCTTGTATACATGAAAGAAGCTTTGGCATATAAAAACTGACTTGCCCTTAAGGAAATGCATTTAAACCAATATTGATTGTGATGTGTCAAATGTCATACATGACCTTATATATGAACAATGCTCTCTCCTATCTCCATCAGTTCACACTCTTAACCAATTT
Organism: Nanorana parkeri; assembly: GCF_000935625.1. Taxonomy (NCBI): domain Eukaryota; kingdom Metazoa; phylum Chordata; class Amphibia; order Anura; family Dicroglossidae; genus Nanorana; species Nanorana parkeri. The sequence goes on from NW_017307207.1 coordinate 326,034, forward strand.
TCCTGAATTAACTGTACTCAGTTATCAGGATGAAGCAATCATTGCTGGTAACATTTTCTATTATAGTCATATCTTAAACCCTTAGGTCCCATTCACACCTAGGCGTTTCGTTGCACGTATTTCTCAGCAGTGAAACGCTCAAGACAAGAAATCCTATTTATTTCTATAGCCCTCATTCACATCTAAGCGTAGAGTCAGGTGTAAAAAAAAATGCATGAAATCCCGCGATCGTACGATTATCGCAAGGTGTGTGGAAGGCGTGCGACCTCTGCTACTGTAAGGTCACACGACTTTTATCTTAGGAACATGTTCAAAAACCCGCCGAGAATCGTACAATTGTCGGCGGGTGTGTGGCATGTTCATAAGATAAATGCTGCACGGGCCGGTGTGCGCAAGTTCAGCCCGTTCAGCATTACGGTCATCGGAAGCCCGCCCCTCAGCGGGGCGGGCTTGCGATTATCGCAAGTACGATCTGCCTGTCCAAGATGGGCAGATTGTACGTTTTTTTAATTACCTTACAACCCTTGAAGCCAAATTCCAATGTATTATTTTTTTTTATAAATAACCGGGGGGGTCCAGTGGGGAAAAAGGGCTGTAAGTCATTTTGGTGTCACCCCTCCAATGGTGTCACCCGGTTGCGGGCCGCACACCCCTTGTGACGCCACTGCTTCTGGAAACGCATTTCAAACACACTTAGGTGTGGATGGGGGTTTAGAGCTCGTACCGAACTGTGTTTTCTTTCCCACTTTTTGATGTTTACCATCTGGACTGACAAAGTCAACTCTTTATCAAATAATGCTGCCTATACACGTATAAGTCAATCCAGCAAATTACATCCACGTTTAGATACAGCAAAAAAAAAAAAAAAGATTGGGTGGCTATTGCTTGTGTGTCCAGACCTTCTATCTGAATATTCTAAACCTGTAACTTCCTAATTGTGAGAGTGAAAGGAAATCAACACACAGTGACTACATAAACAAGATGTGAGCATGCTGCCCAACTGATAACTAAGACCCCATTCACATTGAGCGTTTTGTAGCGCGATTTCCGCTCAAAAATCACTCAAATATGAAGCTCAATGTAGCTCTTCCAATGCATTTCAATGGAGATGTTCACATCTTGCAGCTCAATGTTGCTTGTAGCTGAAGCTTGTTGCTTGAACATGAGCTATTTTTTGGTGGATTTCGAGCGAATTGGCCCCAATAGACTGATAGACTGCCAAAAGAAGCGCTACGTAGCGTGACAAAATGTACACTGTAGTTCAATGTCGCTCAAAGTCGATCAGCTCAAATCAGCGCTACAAAAGTGTGTAGTTCAGTGTGAATGGTCTAAGATAACATCCAATACACAGCTGACAGCACAGATGATTTGATTGGCAAATTAATTCTGAAATGATGGACACCTATTTCTGATTATATGCTGCAGTAAAATGTGATAATAAGCCTAATATACAATAACTGTGGAAAGTGCACGTTAAGCATTTACCTACCTTCATTAAGACAGACTCTGAAAGCTTTTCTCGGTTTACAATCTTTATTGCCACTTTCTGTCCCGTTATGCAGTGTATGCCTAGTTTAACCAAACCTGTAAAGATAGAGGACATAGAGAAAATTAAGAACAGAATGTCTGGAAACTAATTATGCACAAGAGTTACTGCATTGTCCTTGTGGTCAGAAGACATTAACGTATGCTAAGAATTCAATACACAAAAAATCTCATATAAGCTTTAACACGTTGATGTAATTTAAAAAGAAAATGACAACTTTTTAAAATCTGTAACTTTGATTAAAACATTACCTGGCGAGTCCTTGTTCAGGCACTTACTGCTACAGGGTGACAACGTCCCATCCCTATCAACCAATTATGCTCCTGCCCTGTCATACAAGCTTCCAATGAAAATTACAGGTGGCTTTTTAAACATGATAAGGTGCCCATACACTGCTCGATTCTCGTACGAGAATCGCGGGAAATCCCGCGATCGTACGAGAATCGAGCAGTGTGAACGGAGACGTGCGACCATTTCTACTGTAAGGTCGCACGTCTTCCGTCGAACCAGCATGTTCGAAAACCAGCCGGGAATCGTACGATTCTCGGCTGGTTAGAACGGTGCTCGGAAGACAAATGCCGAACGGGCCGGTGTGCGCACGCGCACACTGCCCGTTCAGCATTGCGGTCATCGGAAGCCCGCCCCTCAGGGGGGCAGGCTTGCGATGATCGAGAGTGCAATCTGCCTGTCCAAGATAGGCAGATCGTACTTTTTTTAAATCCCTGTACAACCATCGCAAGACTAAGGTCTTGCGATGGTTGTACAGTGTATGGCCACCTTTACACAGACATGGTACACTGTTGTCACCATTAGGAAACCCGCCCTAAGAAATGTCATGCAGCTGTTATTGGAGTATATACATGTAGATAGGAAGTGGCTACAGGATATCAGCAGCCATGAGATGCAAAGAAGGATGAAAAAAGTGAAAACAAGTATTTTATGAAAGTTAGATTCACATACAGTATATATATCCATAGATGTATACAGGGGTGGACTGACCATTCCTGGCAGTCGGGCACTGCCCGAGGGCCCGTGGCCAGTATGGGGCCCTTGGCCCCCTGCTCCCCCATTACAAATTGCCTTTTCTTTGCTCCGCGCGCGGCCTGCTGGGATCGGCAGTCTTTCCAGCATTCTGGGCCGAGTCACAGTGGGCAGACTGATGGCGGGAGCCGCGGGACGGGACACAGAGGAAATCTGGGCCGTGGAGAGGAAGGCTATGGAGAGGGAGGTGCGGAGTGGTGGGGACCCCAAACTCTCCAGAAGGAAGGACAGTGTCAGGACCAATTCAGAGATGATTGGAGGATCTATAGCCGAGTGATACACAAATAGAATACAGTTTGGTCAAGAGTTTAGGTACTTGAATGTATTTGTAAGGTTTATCTCCTGGGTTTAGTGTCACTTTAATGCAGATATGCTGACTGGTCATTTATATGTAGGGCAAAAATCCTTGCGCTGGCCCTGCTGCACCCCCCAATAGTGCCCATTTAATGGTTCTGGTTTGTGACCTGCAGTGCATTGGTCCTGGTCTAAGGTCTAGATTATTCAGTTCCCCTGTCAATTCTCTTACTAGTTCTCTGGAAATGTACCCAGGATAATTGGCAGAACTGAAGAATCTAGGTCAAAATAGCTTTCCAAATCACTATATTGGTCTAGATTTTTAATTCTCCTACCAATTCCCCAGCAATGAAGTTCAACTTTCAGTGAATAGACCTGTTATTTTGAAAATATTGTGGAGAACTAATTCTGTAACACAACAATGTATATGTGGGTGGAGCTTGTGGGTGGGTGGGGCTTGTATATGGGGGCCCCATAATCATATTTTGCCCGGGGGCCCCATGTGTTGTCAGTCCGCCCCTGGATATAGAGATATATATACTGTATTTGTGTGTGACTCACACATGTTAACACTCTTTGCAGTAAGATAGCTCATTCATTTTGAATTGGCTGCCAATGCACAAGAGCTCACATCAACATACAGAAGGCTTACATCTGTGTGTTGTGGTATATGCAGGTCAGTTGTGGTGCATTGGAAATAAGTGTTGGGTACCACAACGCAGTTTGCACTTTATTATGACACAAATATGTGAATCCCTCCTAAAAAAAGGCTGTTGTTTAAAATAAAGAGTACTTTAGCAAAATGAATGTCATTCAGTTAAGGTTTTCATGTACAATACAAATGTATGAAAAATCTGGTTCAGGCCACGTAACACAGCTCCAAAGCTTATACCTGTTATGGCTGCCATAGTGGCACACGGAGATCTCCCTGCCAAAGATCTTAAACCACAATAGAAAAAAGGCCGGTCCTGCCCCAACCAAATAAATAGACGCTTTTCCTGCTTGAGTGACAGGCCCATATAACTACAACACACAGCATCTTAAAGTGATATTAAAGTTAAAATGTTTTTAAGCTTTTTCAAATGCTGATGAAATAACTTACAATGGGTGCTGCTCCTTGATGCTTAAAATTTTCAGCTTCCTGCAGAATCAGCTGGTCCCCTGAGCACTGGCCCTGCTATCCTGTTTTAGGGTAGCTCCTTTCCCATGCAGGGACCTATGTAGCCACCCCTGTGTATGCTACTAAGTTGTGCATGTCTCCACAAACACAACAAGGCAAGTCACCCCCCCCTCCCCCTGCTCCCATCTCCTACTTCCTCCTTCCTCTAAGCCAATAGATGGACAGCTGCAGACAGCTGCAGGAGACTTTTACTGGACAGGAAGTTCAGGGAAGCAGAGCTGAGAGAGTTGGAGCTGTTCAGAAACATGATGACTATAGAGCGTGCAGCATTTTTTGCGTTTGCAGTGGACAGGAACGCAGGCAATGTTTTACCATGCGTCTGATGTTTTACCATGCGTTTTTCCTGACTTCACTCACAATGGACTAATCACCTATGGTGCCACTATCCCTTTATTTATTTATTTATTTATTTTTTCAGTGGCTACACATGTGAAAGTCTTTAGTTTAATGTAATTGATCTTATAAATGTTAAAACTAAACTCCAAGATTAGAAAATAGTATCTAAATACAAGAGGCATGTGTATTCCTTCTTTAATATTAGTGAGCTTTGTGTATTTCTTCCAGATCTGTGCAGTAATTCAGTATGAAAGTTTGTTCTGTGTTGGAGCTTCCTGTAATAAATAATAGTCACTGCTAATCTTCCTTCTTGTGCAGGGTGACTAGGCTTGTCTCCACCCCCTCCTGCAGGTTTTTGCTATCAGCCAGTAGTGGGTGGGGCCTGCTGGATCCCTGCCAAAGCTCTGCTCTCCTCACAGGCTATATGCAGCACAGTGATGATGTCACTGCTACATGTACAAGGTAATATTTGGGCTTGCAAAGGCATTTGGTGCGCACAAAGTGAATTTGTATCCCTTGTGGCTAATGAGGAATTTATTTAATTGAAAGTGTCTGTGTCCAGAGTTCATGTAAACCCTATAGCAAAGATCTCATCATTTTAAATGTGTAAATGTAAAAGTCATATCTTAACTTTTTAAATCAGTAGCTTTTATTAAAAGAATACCTTGTGATCCTGCCATGAATATCCTTGTTCTGCACTTCTAGTTATAAGGTAACAATGCACTGCCCCTGTCCCCTAATTGTGTTGCTGCGTTGTCACCCTCTCACGTGTACTTAAGGTGGAGCATATAAACAGCAATTCAGATACACATAATCCTCTGTTGTCACTGTGACAAAATACAGCCAACAATGGAGTACATGCACGGCCGGATTTTCCACAGGGCCACCAAGGTCCAGCTTTGGGGCGGCAGGGAGCAGAGGGGTGTGGAAACTCCCTTCCCCCAGGACATGCAGTTCCGGGCTCCAGGTGGGTAGTTGTTTTCAACATTTAGCCCTGCTTTGGGCAAGCAGGGCTAAATGCAGAGCAGGAAAGCCACTCGTTCGTTTACAAGTGATCTCGGAGATGTTGCTTAGACCACTCTTATGCAGCCTGCAAGTCCATCCTTCCCAGCACCC
>NW_017307207.1:332306-335831 GCF_000935625.1 Nanorana parkeri
CTCGTGTGATAGCAATAAAGTTAAGTTAAAAAACATTATTAAAAAAATTATTAAATCAAAAATAATAATTAAAATCAAAAAGGTGATTAAAAAGTACAAAATAGTAAGAAATAATTTATAAAAAAGCAAGTGAAAAAATAGTAAGATAAAAAAAATTAAGTAAAATAAAAGATCAGATAAACAAAAATAAAAAACAAAAACCTTAAAACTAACAATGCCGCCCTCCGCCATCTGGTTTGCCATGCTCCATTGGGGGGAGGGGAGGGCGCGCATTGAGGAACCTGGGCCTTAGGGGAGCAGAGAGAGCTAAATCCGGCCCTGAGTACATGCATGTAGAGAGGAAGCGTCTGCAAACAGGATGGAGGAGACCAGCAGCACTAGGATGCAAAAAATGTTTAATAAAGGTGAAAAGAGTATTATTTAAAAGAAAATGGCAGGTTTTTTATGATGGATAGTGCTTTAGCAGATTACAAGGGTTTACAATACTTTGTCTAATACATTTTTTACCGGTTTGTTTTTATATACAAGGGGTTTAGGATTTGCAGTCATTTTTTAATAACACAGTACTCCGGATCTGTCTATTGTATTCATATTGTGCCATGAGCCTGAAATAACACAACATACAAGTGACGTATGGGCACTGCATGGTGCTGGTACTTAGAAGGGTGGGCCATTCTGACTCATGACGGGCCATAGAGGTGCATGGATGGGGCATTGGCAAAGCATTGTACGGCAGTTTCCCGTGGCAGTGCATTGTAGATTAGACTAGCTAGGACAGCAATTATCAAGTTCTGCTCCAAACCATTGTAGAGGAATTAGTCATTACTGCTCTTCACCCTGCTCTTGGCAGGCACATAATGTACGGCACAGCAAATTCATCTTTGCACCTCTGCTGGCAGACACACAGATACAGTACAGTCTACAGAATGCCTTGTGGAAGACAAGATTATTGGATTCATGCTGACTGACACAATTGTACAGTATGCACTAATGTAAGTAAAAGTCAAGTACACTTTGAACATTCAGATACATGGTTGAAAGTTCACTTCACATCACTTCTTTTCACACTTTAGTAAATCAAGCCCGTTATTTCAGCCATGGCCGATCAGGGACTGATTTCCAGTAGGAGACTCTACTTTTTATGTCACACAGTAATGGAAATATTCTGAATATATAAACATGTAAAGGATACATCCTAAATCACTTTAAAGACTAATAGGTTTATTTATAAAGCAGTCAATGGGACATTAACAAAACATTCACTGCAGGTGAATCAACCACTACAGCTGGCTAAATACTGGTCTCTTAATGAACCGGCCAAATTCACTCAGTGGGTAGCCCTGTCTGCCAGAAAATCGAAGGAGCTGTCGGATAAAATTGTCGGCCAAACAGTGCCTGTATCCAAACAGCCATACAGACCCTGCTGCAGTGCATGTGTGCTGACAGGAGGATAGAGCAGAGTGAGCACACTTGTGAGTGCACTACTGTTGCATCATTGCCCAATCAGTAGGCTGACTGCGCACAATATTTTACAACACAAACAAAATTTACACACAGAAAACCTGGAAAAAGGGAATTATCACACTCCAAAAAAAGTATCACACTATTACAAGTTGCCGAAAGTATATCATGCACGGAGTCCCATGGGTATGGGTGTGAATGGGACCAGTTCACGCCGCTGCAATCCGGAAAACGCATTATTTGTAACAGTAATTTTAAAGAAATACATAGATGTTTGTCCATTCAGGACATGTTAATTAAAATAAAGATTGGCAAAAAAGGAAAAATAATAAAATGCAACGGAATGGAATGAAAATCAACAGAAGTAAAAATTATGATTTTGGTGGTGTGAAGAGGCCCTAAAATTGGATTTGATCAACCACCTCATGATGGGAGACGTACACTGTACGTCCCTGCCACCAAGTGCCCAAATGACTGATTATGTACACTGTACGTGATCAGCTATTTGGGGCTGTGGAATACTGGTAAGCGCTGAGAATCACTTCAGCACTGTATTTTTTTCTCACATCCAGTACCAATGTTCTCTGTTTACGACTTTGTTAGTTTGTATCTGAATGTTTGAGTCTGGTTGGTGATTCTGCTCAACAGAGACATTATAAATGTTCCCTGAAAAGATATCTCAGTTTTTTATAGGCGCTGACAATGTAAAGCTTAAAGGAGAACTATGAGGTGAGTGATTTTCACTCAACCTCATAGTTCGAGCCGACGTGTGACAATTAAACTGTCACACGTCGGCTCAATAGATCGGGAAGTGAGCGAACGCATACCGGGTTCGCTCACCTCTCGATCCTGTCCCTGCAGAGAGCCGTGACTGTCACTCACGGCTCCCTGCAGGGATTCCCCCCCCCCTCCACGATCCTCCAGCGCTGACTGGCGGAACGGATGGGGCAAGGGGCGGGTACAGCTGGCTCTGCCTCAAGATAGGCAGAGCCAGCTGTCACTCGTGCAGCTGGGTGGATCTCGAAAGTAATGTCACGATCCGTCCCAGCTGCGGCGGTCTCAGTATACCGCGAGTTGTAGCTCGCGGTATACTGAGCTTTGGGTCATGGGAGGACGCTAGTATATGTCCTCCCATGACCTTTAGGAGAATTATGGGGGAAAACACTTACCCCATAGTTCTCCTTTAACTCCAGACAATCATTTAAATACACAGATGAAATACATTTACAGTATGATAGCTGTTTTAACTGCCAAAGGATTTTGCTTTCTATCCATTAAATCCTGAGATTTACACAGCTCTGCAACACAGTACAGACAGGTGAATGACACCACTTTCTTTGATTCAGACAAGGAATTCAATGCTGATGGCCAGCTGTCCCCAGCTTGTTGGATGGACAGAGAAGTAGCAGCAGCCGACTGATGAGGTCATCCCTCTATTCATTCTGCTCTGTCTTACTATCGGTGGTTTCTTGTCAGCATATCTGCATGCAACGCACATAATTGGCTCCTAGGGCTGCCCCTCCCTTTTCCAGTCTGAGTGCTGCTGTACAAAATGAAGCTAAATCAAATCAAATTCAAGTACTTATGCTAACTGCATTAAAAAAATGCATCTAATAATTTATAGAGCTGCAATAATATGTGACTTTAATGCCTGTCTGGATTTCAGCTTTAAATCACCTAATGATTCCATATATCTAGGAGGCAGTGGTGATCTCTCTTCTTTAACCAAAATCAATGAAGCCTGAGAAGCTAAACACATTTGATGAGTCGAGCTACATGGTGGGGAGCATTAGTGTAACAAGGATGGAGATACTCTAATAAAGACTTCATTTGGTGGTATCCATTGTGTGCAGTACCTTTTCTCTGTTATCAGATCAAGTTTATGTGCGGCAAGCTCGATTACCTGCACCCTGGAGGCTCTCATGGGGAGGGAGTCCTATATGGGAAATGGAGCAGTGATCTTTGCTTTGGAACTGTTTCAAAATCAGAGAAGATTAGTTCCAACTTTTCCTGTTGAACAATTACTTTATTTAATATTACAGAAAATGAAACAAGAGGGGGGGG
>NW_017307207.1:335947-347692 GCF_000935625.1 Nanorana parkeri
CTAAAAAAAAAAGAAAAGAACGAAAAGGGGAGGGGGGGGGGGGGGGGGTTGTACTGTCTGTTGCAGTAGAAGTGAATCTCCAAAGTGCCCACAAAGCTAGGGCTAGTAGAGCTCACAGTTGGAGTCACCAATAATTATTAGCCAGAGGGTGAATGACACCAAACTATACTGTACTATAAATGTATAGGCCATGCATCTACAAGCTCCATGTTCAACTAACTTTATTGTTTCATGTTCAGCACATCTCCCACCAGACTCTTCTCTTCCACTGACGCATTTCATTCTCCTTCAGTGCTTAGTCACAAGTCGGGTTTATGTCATATGGAATCTCTAGGTAAAGCCCTGAAATGCATCAGTAAGGAGAAGAGTCCGGCGGGAGATGTGATAAACATGGAACACAGGGGTGTGGAAATTTTTGAAAAAACTACTTGTCCAAGGGCTAAAGCGGGGGTCAAATCTACTTGTCCTTCATGACAATCTACTTGTCCCAATACAAAAAAAAAAGTTTTAAAAGTTTAAAACTAGGGATGCACCAATACCAGTTTTTGGGTATAGAGTATGAGTACCAATATTTTGCTTTCAGTACTCACTGAGTATTGGTGCTTCCGTTGGCATGGAGCAGGCTTCCCGGGCAATCAGTAAGCCGGGCAGCGGGTAATCAGATGCTACCCGGCTTCCTGACTGCCAGGGAAGCCGACTCCATGTTGTTTGGCCGGCTTGATTGTGAATGGCTGGGAGGCCTGCTCCATGCCAACGTAATGACCTGATTGGCTGGGAAGATGGCTCGATGCTTATTGGCGGCCAATCGGCAAGGAGCTGGCTTCCCGGCCAATCACCTGACCACGCTGACCTTTGATGCACATTGTGTGTGTGAGAGAGTTCTGCTGCCCAGGTACCACAATATGGCACACAGTTAAATGGCAGCGGGACTCAACACACACACACAATTTCCTATGCGTGTGTTTATTTGTATGCAAATGGCAGGGGCAGCGGAGTTGGTTTTAATTTTTTTTTTTTTTTTACTTTGTCACTTATTTTTTTAAATTTTTATATATTTTATTATATTTTACTTTTTTATAACTTAAAAAAAAAAATATTTTCATTTTTTAATTTTATTCCTATCACATGGTGTTAAAATCCTCTATGTGATAGTTTGGAGGTGACAGGTTCTCTTTATGGAACCTGCCCTCCAACACAGAACTGATGTTCTGTGTAGTTCCTGACAGCCGAGACAGGTGGCGCTGTGATTACATGAAAGCAGCAAAGGGCAGCCGGGAGCAGTACCTACAACTATATTGCCAAAAGTATTGGGACACCTCTCAAATCATTGGATTCAAGTGTACCAATCACTTCCATGGCCACAGGTCTATAAAATCAAGCACCTTGGCATGCACACTGCTACTACAAACATTTGTGAAAGAATGGGCCCCTCCCAAGGGCTCAGTGAATTCAAGCGTGGTACCGTGATAGGTTGCCACCTGTGCTACTAAATATTCCACGGTCACCTGTTAGTGGTATTATAACAAAGTGGAAGCAACTGGGAACAACAGCAACTCAGCCATGAAGTGGTAGGCCAGGTAAAATGACAGAGCGGGGTCAGCGCATGCTGAAGCGCACAGTGCGCAGAAGTCGCCAAATGTCTGCAGAGTCAATAGCTACAGACCTCCAAACTTCGTGTGGCCTTCAGATTGGCACAACAACAGTGCGTAGAGAGCTTCATGAAATGGGTTTCCATGGCCGAGCAGCTGCATCCAAGCCTTACATCATCAAGTGCAATGCAAAGCGTCAGATGCAGTGGTGTAAAGCACGCCGCCATTGGACTCTAGAGAAGTGGAGATGTGTTCTCAGGAGTGACGAATCACGCTTCTCTGTCTCGCAATCGGATGGACATATCTGGGTTTGACGGTTGCCAGGAGTTCGGTACTTGCCTGACTGCATTGTGCCAAGTGTAAAGTTTGGTGGGGGGAATTATGGTATGGGGTTGTTTTTCAGGGATTGGGCTTTGCCCCTTAGTCCCAATGAAGGAAACTCTTAAGGCATCAGCATACCAAACCTGTGCTACTAAATATTCCACGGTCACCTGTTAGTGGTATTATAACAAAGTGGAAGCAACTGGGAACAACAGCAACTCAGCCATGAAGTGGTAGGCCAGGTAAAATGACAGAGCGGGGTCAGCGCATGCTGAAGCGCACAGTGCGCAGAAGTCGCCAAATGTCTGCAGAGTCAATAGCTACAGACCTCCAAACTTCGTGTGGCCTTCAGATTGGCACAACAACAGTGCGTAGAGAGCTTCATGAAATGGGTTTCCATGGCCGAGCAGCTGCATCCAAGCCTTACATCATCAAGTGCAATGCAAAGCGTCAGATGCAGTGGTGTAAAGCACGCCGCCATTGGACTCTAGAGAAGTGGAGATGTGTTCTCAGGAGTGACGAATCACGCTTCTCTGTCTCGCAATCGGATGGACATATCTGGGTTTGACGGTTGCCAGGAGTTCGGTACTTGCCTGACTGCATTGTGCCAAGTGTAAAGTTTGGTGGGGGGAATTATGGTATGGGGTTGTTTTTCAGGGATTGGGCTTTGCCCCTTAGTCCCAATGAAGGAAACTCTTAAGGCATCAGCATACCAAGACATTTTGTACAATTTTATGCTCCCAACTTTGTGGGAACAGTTTGGGGGTGGCCCCATCCTGTTCCAACATGACTGCGCACCAGTGCACAAAGCAAGGTCCATTAAGACATGGATGAGCGAGTTTAGGGTGGAGGAACTTGACTGGCCTGCACAGAGTCCTGACCTCGATAGAACACCTTTAGGATGAATTAGAGCGGAGACTGTGAGCCAGGCCTTCTCATCCAACATCAGTACCTGACCTCACAAATGCGCTTCTGGAAGAATGGTGGAACATTCCCATAGACACACTCCTAAACCTTGTGAACACCTTCCCAGAAAAGTTGAAGCTGTGATAGCGGCAAAGGGTGGGCCAACTTAATAACGAACCCTACGTACTAAGACTGGGATGCCATTAAAGTTCATGTGCGTGTAAAGTCAGGCGTCCCAATACTTTTGGCAATACAGTATAGTATATATTGATGCATTTCATCTATGGACTTGCCTGTGAATGGACTACTAAAGCTGAGCTTCAACATGATATAAAATCACTGTTTAATTTAGTTATTCAGAACTTAAAATACCTTCAATATTAGGGAAGCACCGATATATCAGCCGCCAAAACATATCGGCTCCGCTGGTTATCCTGGGCTCCGCTGTCCCCCCTGCAAAGCCAGGGACCGGGACCGGCACAGCAGCTGCCTGTACAGAGAACGGAGTAAAGATCAGCATCCCCTACTGCTGATCTCTCCCCCGTTCTCTATAAAGGTGGAAGCAATGTGTATTACATCACTTCCGCCTTTAGCTGTAATTTCTCTGGCTGAGAGCAGATCTCTACTTCATCAGCTTGTTTGGGGGTCCCTAGGTGACATTAGGAGACCTCTGATGTTTATATAAAGAGGATCTGTCACTGTATATCATCAAGCCCCTTATGTGATAGCATAAAGAAGGCATGTTTTAAGTGTAAAAAAAAAAGTTAAAAAAAAAATTAAAGACTCAAAAAAAAAGAAAAAATAAGTCCACCGTGTGAACACACATATAAACGTAAATAGGTGTCGGGTGCGCCTACGTGCGAAAACAATGCTTACGCTACACATGTTACATATTGGCGCGCACGGAGTGTGAGCAATAATTCTAGGGCCATTAATCACTGATAACACTAATCGGATGAGCGGTAAAAGCTTTTAAAGCATAGCCTATGGGCAATTTTAGGCATGGTAGTTTTTGGAGATTTTGCAGGCACACGCACTTTTGAGGTTCAACGTGTTTGGGGTCTATTTACCTAACGTGACCCTGTTTTTAATATTTTACCAAAAAGTTGGGTAATGGTAAATGTTTTTCATAACATAAAGTAGGGAAAACAGTTTTTTTTTCAAAATTTTCTTTTTTCATTATATAGAAAAAAATAAAAATCCCAGTGCTGATTAAATGCCACCAAAAGAAAGCTCTATGTGTCCCCCAAGAATGGTATAAATCTCAATTCAGTACAGCGTTGCATGACGGAATAAATGTCAGTCAAAGTACCGCAGCCCTGAATACTGAAAAATGGCCTGGACAGGAAGGGGGTTGAACACCACAGGTCAGCATGTGGTTAACCATTATAGTATCGTCTAACATATCCAGATGAGCACTTCTACCCCCAAAAAAAGGCTGCATAAAGCTTAGAAACATTATGTGATTACATTTAAAAGACAACAGCAATATCGATAAAGAGAATATAACTGTATAATAAATATGCCCACCTTTCTATTGTTCTGTGGCTAGTGAATTCCCTGCCTTCCTTTATTTTCTGTGCATCAGCTTTCAGTGTGACCTTTACAGCTGAGCGTCAGCTAGATACTACTCTGATCTCCGGCTACATTGTGTAGGTGAGCATTCCATGAGGTTTAACATGTTTTTAGTAAATTGGAACAGGATTCACAAGGTAAACCCTTAGGTATTAAAACACAAACCCTTTGAAGCTGTAGAATAGAGATTGTTACTGTACCTGCAACACTGAGGTCAGAAATGAAAGCAGAAGTAAATTTTCTTTGGGGGATTTACCCCGGAAAATTAACATTTTACAAAGCATGTGAATATTAAATCTTCTGTCTTTACACAATGCACCTCATTTTCATGACATAAAACTCAAATACAAAAGTGTTTTCTTGTATGGATCTTCTCCCAGACTCCTCTCTGCCATCTGTCACACTTTTGATTCTTCAGATTGTTTTACTTCTACGGTAAAGAGCCAGGTTTGCCTAAATCACACTCACACATCAGTACAATTAACTATTAAAGATTGTTATTTACATCAAATTTGTCTGTTAGAAAAACATATTGTTAGGAGGGTCACCCGTCACAGGGATGGGCCAATGGTGAGACACAGGAGGAAAGGAGAGGGGCAGCCAGGGGCAGCAATCGCAACAGCCTATCAGCATGCTTTTATTTTCCAGGGTCCGAGAACACCCAACAGGATATTACATCTGACATGCATGTACTTAAAAGAGATACATTACCTTTTAGTGCCAGGAGATCAGTGCAGGTAAATTTCATTATTTGTATATTGTGGAAATATCTTTATTAATAGACTGCCCCTCAGCAATCAACTACTATAAAGAGGTTTTCCAGTTTTGGATCCTAAATCTACTGTAACTGGAAATATGGAGAGGTTCCAACAGACCAAGAGGGCACCATAGACCATGCATCTTCATGTAGAGTTGTACCACTAAACCAAATTTCCCCAGTAGGTGGTGCTATAGATAAAATGAAGCTACTGGTCCCAGTAGAACCGGGGAACTGCTGAGGAAACCAACAGCATCATGCAGAGCAAAGCATAAACTAAAGCTAAAAGGGCCCTGCTGCAATATCTAAGTTTGCTCATTTGTCATGAAAAACTTTCAAGGGCCCTTACATTTGCTACTATTTTTAATAAAATTAATCGTTTTTTTTAGAAAATTCTACCCAAAATATTATCACAATTGGAGATATCTGTAATATTCTTTCTGAGGAAGTCTGAATTGGGTGGAAATTTCCTGGAATCTTTTTATCTCACTGCCCTCCATAATAGCCGACAAAGTGTCAATTCCACTGTCCCTTCAAGTTTGCAGGGAAAGGTCCGGGATCAGAAGTTCCAGCGAGGCCATCGACACCTGAACAGGCTTCAGGGGAGCGTGAGGGAATGTAGACCCTATCAGTGTTCCCCATGCCCCTACCGACGCCCTGATGGGGGGTGATAGCCCCAACATGGGAACGGATTCCCAGAGGCGGGAGATTAGGTATCCAAGTAGGTCTCTACCAGGGACCATTGCCCGTTCTATGGTTAGCCAATGTTTGTTTATGGGGGTGGTGAACCAACTTTTGATGTGGGTCAGCAGAGTAGCTAGGTGGTAGTCAACAAAATCTATATACCCTATACCAGTGCTCCCCAACCTTTTTATCGCCGCGGCCCGCTGAGGGGGGGGCGTTGATTGTTTATATTTTAGATTGTTTTGATTTAATAATTTTAATTTAATTGTATTTAAACATGCCTTCAAAATAAAATACAGTTACACCAAAAAATGAAAGCGTTGGAATTCTTCACCTATTCCACCACCGAAAAACTGGGCGAGATTACGTTAAAATGTGTGACCACTGTAGTGTTACAGTGTAATATTCCCCATTATAATCCACTTGTCTAATTACAACTTCACAGGACCCGCCCCCTCACTGTGAAGCCCATCGGCAGTGCGGGGCCCCGGTGTTCGAACACCGCTACCGTGCACTGCCATATATTGCATGACCGGACCGCACTGAGACTGTGCGGCCCGGTACCATTTGGGATGGGAACACTGCCCTATACCACCCACTGATCTGTGTTTGATTAGGAGCGAGTGAGAGCTACTGGCTCTCTTCCCCTGCCACACAAAATCTTTAAGGCAGGATTGTAGGGATCTAAAATACCACCGTGGGATGGTAATAGGCAGTGTGCGAAAAAGAAAAAAAATGTGAGGCAAGAATAGCATCTTAAACGAAGCCAATCTCGTGGACCACGACAGAATCTTTATATTGGGGTTGCCAATTCCTTTTTGAGCTTCTCTAAAAATGGGGGAAATTTGCGTTCAAACAACTCAGGAGTAGAGCTAGTCAGGGTAACGCCCAAGACAGTGGCGGAGCTAAGGAACAAAGGGCCCTGGTGCAAGATTTTTTTTGGGCCCCCCAAAAAAAAATAAAAAAAAAACACACCAGGGACCCCGCAGAGCCAAGCAGATACCCTGCTGAGCCTAACAGAGACCCCACAGAGCCCATCTGAGAGTGACCCTGCATAGACTCTCTATGGTGGGCTTTGCAAGGTCTCAGGTGGGCTGGTCAGGCTCCCTTTACCTGCTCCTCTTACCTGTCAGCCCCAAGCCGCCCGCTGCTGGGCCCCGGCCTCCTCCACCTCCAGGCATCAGCCTCCTTCTTCTTCACTGCCGGGCCCCTGACTCCTCGGCCGCCACCGGCAGGCTGGCCTCCGCCTTCAGCAGTGCCTCCACCGCAGGAAGAGACCGAGTGGACAAGGTATGGTATTCTGGAGGAAGTGCGGGCCTGTTTGAGTCTATGGGCCAGAAGTTTGCCAGCTCTATTACCACTGGAATAGACGTTAGTCTTAAACTTAAAGGAGCAAGCATCATATTGGTCTACTAAGAGCAATCTCAATTCAAATCTCAGCTTGGTCAGGGCGGCCTATAGGGTATAAGGGGTAGGATGGGATTTGTTTTGGGTGTCTAAAGATCGGATCTGGTTTAGAAGGTGGTCGATCCTCTGCTTACCTAGTCTCCTCGCTCTGGCTCCCATCTGTATGAGGAGTCCCCGAATGACGGCCTTGTGGGCATTCCACAAGTTAAACGTGTCTGTTGAAGATGGAGCATTGAGGGTAAAAAATTATGGTAGACTGTTCTTAAGCTTCAGGATGTTCTCGGGACTACGAAGAATAGAGATGTTGTTGCGTCATACACATGTCGACGTGGAGGGTAGGTCCCCTGAGAGTTGGATGCTAATTGGAGCGTGGTCAGTCCAAGTAATGTCATAGATAGAAGAGCGTAGCATCCTAGGGAGAAGTCCACAGTGCACTGCGAATAGGGCAATCCTGGAATAGGAGTTCTGAGCTATCGAATGGTAGGTGAAGTCTTTTCCCGGGGCGTGTTGGCAACGCCACACATCAAATAGGTTCTCTGCATGTAGCCAGGGCTGCAACGAAGGCAAACTGCGGTGGGTGGTCGCACGGTGGAGTCTATGTGGCGGTCGGGCACAAGGTTCAAGTCACCGGCGACAAGAAGGGAGCCCTACTGTTCGGAAGTCACCTTTTTGAGGACTTTTTTCAAGAACCGGAGCTGGTGGGTATTGGGTGAGTATAGATTAACAATGGTGTGGGGAACAGAGTTAATGGAGCATATCAAGATAATATATCGGCCCGACACATCGATAATAGACTCACCAGCCTTTTTCTGCGGTCCGTTGGCATAAAAGACGGTAGGAAATAGTCTGTGTGAGCATTTTGGGGGCTGGCTTGAACAGAAGTGGGTTTCCTGGATACAGAGGATAGCTGCCTCTAAGGACATGGCTTACTTCTATAGTGACCTTCGTTTGGCAGGGTGGTTCAGGCCCTTGGCGTTGAGAGAGAGCAGGGTAAGACTCATGTTTCAGGGTAGTGGCAAGAATAGCAGAATCAGGCAGTTCCCTTCAAATGGTTATGTAAGAGGTACCCGTCTCCTTCGCAGCTCGAGGTAGGCACTTGAGGCAAAGGGATAACAATAAACAGCAATTAAAAGAGAAAAAAGAAGAAAAACAAACAGAACGATTCAAAGAGCAAAGTTTCGTAAAAATAAATGCTCTCAAAAATTGAACTATAGGCAGTATATTATACTGTGCGGTACTGGGGGGTAGACCATGTGGCCGTTACAGACGGCGGATCTGAAGTGTGTAAGCAGTCCTGACCATTCAGGTAGGTGGGGTAGACTTACGCTTTCGAGCCACCAGGTTCCAGTCCTCCTCAGGTTGCCTCGTTGTATGGCCCTCCTTGGTGGGGGCCACCGAGGCTGGGGGAATTTCCCACTGTCGCAGCAGAGCTAGGCCCTGGTCCAAGGATACTATAGAGTACGTGGTGTCTTCCATCGAGATCAAGAGCTTGGTTGGGTAACCCCATTTGTATCGGATACCTTGGTTCCTAAGAGCTTTCGTGATCGGCAGTAGTTTCCTACGAAGTGAGAGAGTATGTTGTGAGAGGTCTGCATATAGTTGACGTTTCGCATATTCCGCTGGTAAAGGGGATAGCCTGGCAGCCTTCATGATCTGGTCTTTGACATGGTAGAAGTGGATGTGCATCAGGGTGTCCCGTGGCCGGTTGTCAGGTAAGAGGGACGGTTTAGGCAGTCTATGGATACGATTGATGGTGAGGTCAGTATCCGAAACCTCAGGGAGAAGTGCCTTAAACAGAGTCTGTACATATCCGGCTAGATCCGATTGGACGATTGTTTCAGGGATTCCCAAGATTGCGACGATTGCGATCTTCCAGATCGGCCATTTTAGATTTAAGCCACATTATCTGATCTTCCCTCTCGTTGTGGGCGTCCACCAAGTCATTAAATGTAGAAGCGAAATCCCCCATCTTCTCCTCAATATAGGAAACCCTCTCCCTCATTTCCTGAATGTCTGCTTTAAATTGTTGGATCAGGTGTTGCATATCAGAGTGTATAGTGCTCCTGAGGGATACTAACATATCTTTCAACGCAGAATCAGACAGGGGTTCATTTGGAGGTTGGGTGTGAGGTAATGGGTGCCACCAGTTCTCTGGTAGCCTCCGTAGAGTAGTGGATAGGGCTCGTCATCTCCCCCTGCTGGATAGGGCCTGGGAGCCCTGGCCTCAATTTTTCAGGGGTGCCAGAGGCGATTGATGAGGCCTGCCTAGATGTCTGTGGGGAGGGCGGGCTCTGCGTCTGCACCTGAGGCACCATGGAGCCTGGATTTCCCCTGCTATCAGCTTGGGGATCCTTTTCTGCATCGCGGCCCCC
Organism: Nanorana parkeri; assembly: GCF_000935625.1. NCBI lineage: Eukaryota > Metazoa > Chordata > Amphibia > Anura > Dicroglossidae > Nanorana > Nanorana parkeri. The sequence goes on from NW_017307207.1 coordinate 345,559, forward strand.
CCCAGCCAGCAGCGTTAGGGGGGGGGGTGTGGAGTGTGACCAGCCGGCGCCATCTTGCAGCGGCTGGAAGCAGTGAAAAAGGACAGTTTTTGTGGCCGGACGCCCGTTTTTTTTTTCGGGACATGACCGGAGGTGTACCTGGAGTATCTGCGGCAGGTAAGCGACGTTCTACCGTGTTGCGATCCACCGTCGGCCTGAGCACGGAGCTCTAACTCAGGCAGCCATCCGTCTCAAGCGCTGACCACGCCCCCATATTATCACAATTGATAAAGGGATATGAAAGAATATAAAATAATATAAACAGCTGCTTTACCGTGCATAAAATATTGTTAGCTGTTAAATCAAAGTGAATAGCAGGTATTGTAGACCTTTTCACTTCACAGATAGTCACAATCACTTCATCTGCACAGCTTGTAATCAAACCAATGATGTGGGATGCTTCTCCATTGTTATCATATTGTACTTAGGGCACTATGCAGACTGCCATTTCTGAAGCTATTGGATAAAGATGACAGCCAGGGAACAGCGATGTGCCGTGACTTCTGTGCTGGGTGAGGCATCCCCCAGGCAGCCGAAGCTCCTCCCCATGTCGCCCAAGCTCTGCCACCATCCTGCCGAAGCCCCACCCCCAGCTCCGTAACCAAGCTGTGTGGGGAGGAAGAAGGGAGGAGCCTCCCTGTCCCTTACTTGCTCGTCACTTGAGAGGCATTGAGATCGATGTCCTCACTGTTTTGTTTTTTTCTTTTGTTTGATAAAACAGCTTGGACCAATGGTGCTTTGCTATTGGTCCAAGCCATCCACAGAGCTCACGCCACTAACACAGAGTAGAGGCTGTGAAAGCTCTTGCCTCACTAAGTTAGATTACACAAGCAGTGGGGTGTAACCTAACTATCTGTCAAACGTTGGGTGTAATTAACAGGCAGCGCTCCGTCCATGACAGGTTACACAGCAGGGAGGCTTTCTCTGCTGTGTAACCTGTAACAAGCCGATCTGAATGGAGAAAAAGCTGTCAGCTTCAGACTTTAAGCTGACAGCTTTTTCCTGCATAATACTAGGTGAGGCTTTGCCTCCCCTGACCGCAAGTCCCTAGTATTTGTGGAACTGAGAGGTCAGTAGGGCTGCAACTAATGATTATTTTCATAATCAATTAGTTGGCTGATAATTTTTTCGATTAATCGCTTAATCGGATAAAAAAAATAAAAATAAAAAAAATAAAGTTTACTTCAAAATAAAATGGTATGTATATTTTTTTAAAACGCACTGCACTGGAACGCAGGGCATTGTGGTACAAAGCATTCCAGTGCAGGCGATCACACTGCGGACAGGAGGTGCATTTGGGATGCCGCTGAAATTAATGGCACCACAACGCACCTCCTGCAGCAAAATTTGTCAGGCCGAATCTGAGAATGACTTTTCCCACCTTTTTAATATATTTTTTTTTAATAATTGTACGTATTATATTAGACATTTTAATTAGTTTCATGGATTTAAAATAACAAAGCATTCCAGTGCAGGCGATCACACTGCGGACAGGAGGTGCATTTGGGATGCCGCTGAAATTAATGGCACCACAACGCACCTCCTGCAGCAAAATTTGTCAGGCCGAATCTGAGAATGACTTTTCCCACCTTTTTAATATATTTTTTTTTAATAATATATTATTTTCATAATCGATTAGTTAGCCGATTATTAATTTCGATTAATCGGCTAAAAAAATGAATACCGTCATTTATTTAAAATAAAATACACAAATGCAGCATGCACATTTTTTCAAAATCGCACTGCGTTCCAGAGAAGGCGATCACACTGTGGATGGGATGTTTATTTGGGATCTATTGAAATGAATGGCACCTCCTGCAGAAAAATTTGTCAGGCCGAAACAGAAAATGACTTTTCCCCCCATTTTGTTTTAATAACTGGATTGTAAGCACATGGTGCTTGAATAGCTTTAGCCAGTGAATGACAGCTGCCAGTGGCAAGATTCTGCAGACGGCTGCTTACTGTAAATCCAGCAGGTAGTGGGTTGATGCAATAGCCAATAGCAGGCTGGCTGTTGCACCCACCCACTGCTTGCTGTGCCCTCCTCCCAGCATGGAGGAGAAAGCTAGGGGATCCAACCAACTAATCGATAATG
>NW_017307207.1:349599-350921 GCF_000935625.1 Nanorana parkeri
GGTGTACCTGGAGTATCTGCGGCAGGTAAGCGACGTTCTACCGTGTTGCGATCCACCGTCGGCCTGAGCACGGAGCTCTAACTCAGGCAGCCATCCGTCTCAAGCGCTGACCACGCCCCCATATTATCACAATTGATAAAGGGATATGAAAGAATATAAAATAATATAAACAGCTGCTTTACCGTGCATAAAATATTGTTAGCTGTTAAATCAAAGTGAATAGCAGGTATTGTAGACCTTTTCACTTCACAGATAGTCACAATCACTTCATCTGCACAGCTTGTAATCAAACCAATGATGTGGGATGCTTCTCCATTGTTATCATATTGTACTTAGGGCACTATGCAGACTGCCATTTCTGAAGCTATTGGATAAAGATGACAGCCAGGGAACAGCGATGTGCCGTGACTTCTGTGCTGGGTGAGGCATCCCCCAGGCAGCCGAAGCTCCTCCCCATGTCGCCCAAGCTCTGCCACCATCCTGCCGAAGCCCCACCCCCAGCTCCGTAACCAAGCTGTGTGGGGAGGAAGAAGGGAGGAGCCTCCCTGTCCCTTACTTGCTCGTCACTTGAGAGGCATTGAGATCGATGTCCTCACTGTTTTGTTTTTTTCTTTTGTTTGATAAAACAGCTTGGACCAATGGTGCTTTGCTATTGGTCCAAGCCATCCACAGAGCTCACGCCACTAACACAGAGTAGAGGCTGTGAAAGCTCTTGCCTCACTAAGTTAGATTACACAAGCAGTGGGGTGTAACCTAACTATCTGTCAAACGTTGGGTGTAATTAACAGGCAGCGCTCCGTCCATGACAGGTTACACAGCAGGGAGGCTTTCTCTGCTGTGTAACCTGTAACAAGCCGATCTGAATGGAGAAAAAGCTGTCAGCTTCAGACTTTAAGCTGACAGCTTTTTCCTGCATAATACTAGGTGAGGCTTTGCCTCCCCTGACCGCAAGTCCCTAGTATTTGTGGAACTGAGAGGTCAGTAGGGCTGCAACTAATGATTATTATCATAATCAATTAGTTGGCTGATAATTTTTTCGATTAATCGCTTAATCGGATAAAAAAAATAAAAATAAAAAAAATAAAGTTTACTTCAAAATAAAATGGTATGTATATTTTTTTAAAACGCACTGCACTGGAACGCAGGGCATTGTGGTACAAAGCATTCCAGTGCAGGCGATCACACTGCGGACAGGAGGTGCATTTGGGATGCCGCTGAAATTAATGGCACCACAACGCACCTCCTGCAGCAAAATTTGTCAGGCCGAATCTGAGAATGACTTTTCCCACCTTTTTAATATATTTTTTTTTAATAATTGTACG
>NW_017307207.1:351004-411077 GCF_000935625.1 Nanorana parkeri
AAGGGCTGCAGCTAATGATTATTTTCATAATCGATTAGTTAGCCGATTATTAATTTCGATTAATCGGCTAAAAAAATGAATACCGTCATTTATTTAAAATAAAATACACAAATGCAGCATGCACATTTTTTCAAAATCGCACTGCGTTCCAGAGAAGGCGATCACACTGTGGATGGGATGTTTATTTGGGATCTATTGAAATGAATGGCACCTCCTGCAGAAAAATTTGTCAGGCCGAAACAGAAAATGACTTTTCCCCCCATTTTGTTTTAATAACTGGATTGTAAGCACATGGTGCTTGAATAGCTTTAGCCAGTGAATGACAGCTGCCAGTGGCAAGATTCTGCAGACGGCTGCTTACTGTAAGCAGCAGAGGAGGTACAGGGGGGGCAGCAGCCGCGGTACGGGGGGTGTTGGAATGCACAGTCACAGAGTTCTCTCCTCCCCGCTGGGGCTGGCTGCAGTGGTCTGTGTTCCCGCTGCCTCTACCAATACAGGCAGGGAGAGCAGTGGGCCTTGAAAGGGACACAGACTGCTGCAGCCAGCACCAGCGGGAAGGAGAACGGAGAAGCAAAGCGGTAGAAAGTAAATCGTAAATACAAGTCATCAATGATGAGAATCATTGTCAACGATTCTCATTATATCGATTAGTTGTTGCAACCCTAAAAATAAGCAAACTTATTTTAAATAACACATCAAAATTGAAAAAATGGGATAGCACATTGGAGGTGGCAGGTTCTCTTTAAGGTGACATAAGAGGTTCAATTAGACCTCTAGTGTCACTTTTCCACTTCAATAGTTTTAGCTAGGGAAAGGACACCTTTCACACATACAGTGGTTAGGAGCAATAGCCTGCTATTGGCTATTGCAATGTAAAATATCCATTAGCAGGGTGGCTATTGTTTCCAGCCGCTGATGGCGGCAAATCAGACGGGGTCAGCGCCCTCAACAGAACACCGGCTTTATACGGCTGGCAGAAGATTGGCAGCAACGGAGAAACGGGGCAGGCAGAGGAGGCACGGGGCGGGTAGAGGAGGCAAGGGGGGGAGGTTAGCGGGGAAATGCAGTCACCACAGTCTCTCCTCCCCGCTGGTGTCGGCTGCAGTGGTCTGTGTCCCCACTGCCTCTGCCGATACAGGTGGGGAGAGCAGCGGGGATTGAAATAGACCACTGCAGTCAGCACCAGCAGGGAGGAAAATGGAGGAGCAGGGAGGAAAATGGAGGAGCAGAGTGGCGGCAACTAATCAAAAATCATGAATCGATAATCAGAATGGTTGACAACGATTCTCATTATCAATTATAATCAGATTTCAGCTTTCATCAGTCTAGAACGTTATGAATCCAAGGTAACCAGCAGCATGTTTTATTCATTGCCAGGATGTAAACTGAAAAATGTATCCTGCTATTTGAAGTTTCATGCATCAGCCGTACCTAACCTTATCTTGCACAAATTCCTTTATTACCTAAAGAGAAAAATGAATTTTTTTAAGGGTTTATCGCATGGAAATGAAATTTATATGGCAGCCCCCACCTATCACAGGCAGACAGGAGATTCTTAGTGATGAGTCAGTGGACTCCGCAGCCTTGCAGCACTTTCCTATAATACGTATACACACAAGCAGTGGCGTAACAATCACCATAGCGACCCAGGCGGCCGCTATGGGGGCCGGGGCACAGGGGGGCCCGGCCAGGACATTCCGGATGCCCTGCGGGCTGCCTGGTTCGCTGTGGCATCTCATGCTGCTGGCTGTCACTGGCGGCTGTGAAGAGAAATGTGCCACTGTTCAGATCACTGACAGTGATCTGTGCAGCGGTGCGTTCCTCTCCACAGCTGCTGCTGAGTCAGTGAGAGCCAGCAGCGGTGGTGGAGAAGGCTGGACCCAGCAGTGGAGGAGGAGGCGGGGCCCGGGGTTGGCATCAGAGGAGTAGGCGGGCCCGGCGACGGGCAGAGGAGGCGGGGCTCATCACCGACAGTGGAGGAAAAGGAAAGAGGAGGTGGACAGGTATGGAGTGTGACCAGCCCACCTGAGGGTGACCCTGCAGAGCCCACCTTAGAGAGTCTATGGTGGGCTCTGCAGGGTCACCCTCAGGTGGGCTGTGTTGGATCTCAATTGGGCTCTGCAAGGGGTGTAATTAGAGATCAAAGGGGCCCCATACAACATTTTGCTATGGGGCCCTGTGATTTCTAGTTACGCCCCTGCACACAAGCAGGCTTATTCATTGATATAATGCAAACAGCAATGATTATCGATAAAGTAACATAATCCACAGCAACCAAGAATCCAGCTTAGTGAAGATTGCTCAATTAAATATGAATCTTGATTGGTTAATATGGATTACTGAACGTAAAGCTGAACTCCAGCCTTAACTTCAGTCTTGCACAGCTGTATGGACTCCTCTCGTGTAGTGAAATTGCTTACTCTGATTTCAGATCTTCAGTAGGTCACATAGAGCCTGTCCATTTCCTGGCCGTAGGACATCCAGCATCATCTAGCTTTCCTCCCAGCCTTACAGTCCCTGACCTGCCCCTTTTACTAACTCAGTTTCAGTTATTTCAGTCATGGATGCTCAGGCATCATACAACGAACATACACCGAACAAAACATAAAATTTGATAAGAGTGTATATCATAAAAAGGAACTGTACAATGTGTATACAGGGCTTGAAAAATCCGCTCGTCCTCTCGTCTGTGACGAGAGGACGCCCGACCCCCGACGAGTAACTTCCCGCCCGGCCGTTGTAATTCAACGGCTGGCCGGGAGCTTTACATTCAAGTGTTCGGGCATCTCTAGAGACACCTGATCGCTTGCATTAGTAGCAGCTGTCACTGCCGGTCCCGAAACAAAAATCAAGTTTACTGTATTTTACACGTATTTACTATTACTGATTTGTAAAATATGGGGCACCTAGCATCTATGCAGAGGAGAGATCTGGGTCCGCTCGTGGGAATGAAAGGAACCCAGGAAGATTTTACATCATGTAGGGTGAAAGGGTAAAAGGGGTAAAGATCAGGGTAACTCACTGGATTGTAGGGTGAGTAAACATGTCATTATGTTTGTCATGACACCACAGTTACCCTTAGTGACTCTGGAGAATTTACATTCCTGTTCCATAGAGACTTACTTGACTGACCCATTTCCGAACATGCTGGAGAAATAAAGTAGATTGTACACTGCTCAAATGTATGTGTTATCACTTCCTGTTATTACTACATGACCTGATTGCATGCTCTGACTCTTCTAATCCCTAGCAATTATTTGGCTGTGTACACCCTTCCTCAACCTGGCCATATACACTAGACGTGGTCCATTTATCAGTCTTAATTTCCTTCTTAAATGCATTCATTCTTTATAACAAGTCCTAAAGATCCTAAATCTTGATCAGTGACTTGGAACAATATATCAGGGAATAAAATGAAGGCAAAGATTTTTATCTGCATACTTGTTCTGGCTTAATGAAGCCGGAGGGTCAGCATGACACCCAGGCAATTAGTAATGGCTCTGACAATGTTGTCTAATGTGCTAGGCGGAATTTTTTATTTTGAACCGCTAATCCTGTTTGTTATTTGTGCATATTAAAATCTTACACAGGGCAGAAAGTGATGGCAAATCCTGAACTTTACAGTTGTCACTGGAGCAGAAGGTGTGAGAAAATCTTCCAATGGGGACCCAGACAGCTAAAAAACCTGTGACCACCAGAAGAAGGCACACTGAAAGGATGAACGCCATAGCATGTGCAGTAGTGGCACCATTTTGACAGAGACTAAAGCTGCAACCGCGCATGTGCAGTAGCAGCATATTTTTCAGTATTAAAGCAATTCCACACATGCGCAGTAACAACACCATTTTGACAGAGACCTAAGCTATTTTTTCATAGACAGCCATTTTCTTAGCGTGGCACATGTGTAATGAATTTGTTTCACAACCGACTGTTGTTAGATTGGGTAGAGTCTGCTACTGGCAAACATATTGGCCATTTTCTTGGTGACACCCTTGTTTTTTTACCCAGAAATCCTGTATAGGGGCCTATTGTTACACAAAATGCTATCGTGCACACCCAACATCAGCACCATGTTAAGGAAGTCCAGTTTTAACGGTTGAACTCAATGGACAGGCGTCTTTATTCTACCTCAAATACTATGTAACTACCACAACTATAACAGTTCTTAAAGTGTTAAACCGTCCATGAAGAAAATAAAATGTAGCAGTATATCTTATTTTAATGTTTGTTTTCTGTCCCTTTTTCATGTGTATCCTGTTTTTGCAATATAATGAGACTTTGTACAATGTCTATTTTATTTTCATCTATATGTGGGGACATCAGCTCCAATCCAATTGTGCAGTGTAAGCAACCCTACCAAAACTTTGAAGGAAGCAAGGCTAAGGGGGGCAGCATGGAGATCTTCTAAAAGGAAATTGTGTTTGGTGCAAAATGCAGAAAAAAAACATGCTTTACGGCTGGTTACATGGAATGGATAGAGTGGAGAATGGTTAGAACCTCTCTCAGGTTAACATTGCAGTATGTGTCCCCTCATTTCTCAGTCCTCACTTCTCACCATTTCTCCAAGTCAATGGGACAGGAAGTGAGAACATTGTTTATAACAAGAAGGATACAAGCAGCAATAAAAACACATATCTTAGTAGCAGAGTTAATAGACAGGGATTCTCCAGTGTTTATGGAGGAATATTAGTCTATAATTTAGGAAAATCCCAGCCAATTCCCAATATTCCCTCCCACAATAAGTATTATTTAGGAATACCTGCTCACTTAGGTCTACTGATATTTCAATGAGAACCTTTATCAAAGGAAAAGCATTGATGGTTCCTATATTCCAGATCATTTACATATGGTACTTTACTAGAAAATATCTTATATCAGGTTAATTCATTTTATGATTCTGTAGATACAGTTTAGTAGAATTGTAGAATTTATAATGCTATGTGGACAGGGCTAAGGTAAAAAAAACAGCTTGCAGACTTCCTTATACACTGTTTTCCCTCTTAAAGCTGCCATGAGTTGCACTGTGAATTACTAAAAGTTAAAATCAGATTAGTGTGACCTCCAGCAGCCATTTCTCTGCACACATAGAGGCTTCTATGGGTGGACTACTGGTTGTCATACCAAGAAGAGGCCAAAAGGACACAAAGTAAAGCAGAAAAGAGTTTAAACAAAGACAATGAGGGGAATTTATCAAAACTGGAGCAGACAAAATCTGGAGCAGCTGTGCATGGCAACCAATTAGACTCTCTCTTTCATTTTAAAATATTAACTGACCAAACTCAAGAGATAAGCTGATTGGTTGCCATGCACAGCTGCTCTAGATTTTGTTCTGCTCCAGTTTTGATAAATTCCCCCCAAAGAGTATAATGCCTTCCTAAAATAAAATGTCCAAAGCAGCATCCCCAGATCAGCCACTCCCTTAACATCAGACCCCAGATCAGCTCCCCTTAGACTCCCTTTCAGACTTAAATCAGCACGGTTTAACAATAAGACCCCAGATCAGTCCTCCTTAAGACCAGGACCACAGATCAGTCCTCTTTAACATTCAGACCCTGGATGAGCCCTTCTTAACCACTTCCAGCGGGTTCACTTAAATGCATGTCATCCGCTGAAAGTGGTTATACCAAGAACATGGCTGCTGCTGCAGCTGTGTTCTTGATACCGTTTTAAACAGCTGCGATTTCTGTTTAAATACAAGCGATCCGGCGTCTGTACAGGCACCGGATCGCTTGTACAGTGTGGTTCCATGTCCCCCCTCCCCTGGTGCCGCAGCCGGCTTCCCGGGCTTTGTTGTCCCCCGTGAGAGCCTGGGACCAGCACGGCGGGCCTCCCCTGATGGATCAGAAGGCTTCCACCTGCTGATCTCTCCTCCAATCACTGGACCCGGACGTGATGTGCATTACATCACTTCCGGTGTCACTGTACACATTCTCTGGCTCCTAGAGCCAGAAGAAGAAGCTGGTGAAGCAGATCTCTGATATCGTCGTGAACGTAGAAGTGGGAGCAATAATTCTAGGGCCATCAGTCACTGTAAAAGCTTTTAAAGTGACCGCTATGGGACATTTTGGGTATTGAAGTTTTTTGACATTCCACAGGCGCACGCAATTTTAAGGCTTGACGTGTTTGGTATCAATTTACCCGGCGCGACCCCGTCTTTTATATTTTACCGAAGTATTGGGTATTATACAGTATTGTGTTTCTGTGCACTAAATTTCATTTTAGTGTATTTTATCCTAAAAATACTGGTTTGATAAACATTTGCAGAAATACCTAGCATCTTTTTATTCTACAGGGGCTCTACATTCAGAAAATATATCAATGTTTGGGGCTGCAGCTGCAGCTGTTTTCTGATTTTATTATGTGTGTGCGCAAATGTAAGAAATTGCTCCGGACGGCAAGTGGTTAAAGAACAACTCCTTTATGTAAAAATAACCCTCACAGTGGGGCGACCACCATCTTCAAGGGTTAACTGCTCATTTTGGTTAAGGGGCTGGTTTAAAGATTACCTGATTTTTGGTCCTACCTGGCTACTAGTCTGGTCTCTGCAGCCTCTTCTTCCCTGGGCTCTGGTGGTCTAATGATCCATGATGACATCATGACCATTGACTTACATTGGACATGAGGACGCTGAGAGATATTCCACAGCCAGAGCAGAGGGGGAGAGAGGTGAGCGGTCACCGCCGCAGGACCGAAGTTCAAGTGAGGGTATCTTCTTTATTTAAGACCTAAGACAAAAATTAACACTTAAACCTTGCAGTGCGGAGATAGCGCCACTGCAAGGGTTAATTTTTTACATGCCTGGAGTTTTTGTTTAACAAATCCCTGAAAAGCCCCCCTTGATTTTCAGACCCCAGATCAGTCCCCCTTGACCTTCAGACCCCAGATCAGCCCCTGTAATATTCTAACCTCAAAACAGCGCCCTTTAAACCTTTCTTCAGACCTTAGATCAGCACACTGCCTTATACCCTCCCCACTCCACAACTCCTTCAGACCACAGACAAGCGCATCACCTCAGAGCACGCTGAGGGAGTCTATTCCAGATTTGTGACATGACCAAAAACAGGAAGTGGGTATAAATGTCCCCAGTCTGCTGTGCAGGCACTGCGCTGGTCTCGTCTGATAATGCCATCATGTGTTTGAACCGAGCGTCCCAGCACCCAGCATCAGGACACATGGTGGGACATTGGTTTCCAATCCCAGGACAGTCCTGTGAAAATTGAGGTAGTTGGGGGTGTGTAGTAAATAGGGATGTTACAGGGCTGTAAGGATTAAAGGAAGTATATAATGGTACATATTTTCTTTCTTTTATTTTGGTCAATAGTAAAAGAAAAACAACATAATTTTAAAAAATTATATTGTACACCATTGACCCCCACTGACACAAATATCCCCCATCCTAACTTTACCAATCTCCATTGCCCCCCTCTGCCCCTGCAGAGCATTAGTGCCCCCCATATTCCCTCATGGCGAGCCAATACCCTCCTCAGCCTGCACAGAGCGCCAGTGCCCACCCCTTCACAGAGCATCAGTACCCCCTTTCCCTCTACAGAATACCAGTGTTCCCTTACCCCCTCAGAATACTGGTTCTCCCCACAGAGCGCGAATGCCCCGACCCCCCTCCACTTAGCACCAGTGCCCTCCCCCTACTAAGCACCAATGTCCCCTTTTCCCTGTTTAGTGAAATCATTGTTACCAGGATAGAAAGAGAGGGGCAATATCTCTGAGCCAAAGATAGCTGTAAATACCCAGTAGAAGTCAAAGGTAGAGGTAGAATGAATGGCATCGCAGCCCACCAACACATATAGTGTGCATTGTGGTGTCGCGCTTTATCGCCGTACCAATGCAAATTCTGCCTAAAGCTTCATGCTAAATTTTTAGGTCAGGCTGGAGTCTACTTGTAAAAATAGTTCCGAAAATTAAACATATACAGCAAATGATCACAGGTAGAAAATATAAAAGGTATGAACTGGGGCTTTAAAGGTGCTAATCTGTATAAAGCCCTGCAGGGAGATGTCCCGCGGTTACCTTGAGAAGGACATTCCTGAACAGAAAGAACAAGGAATGAGAGATGAAGGAACAAAAACAACAGAGAGAGAGAAGCCTGGATCCTGGCACCACTGCAAAACAATCCCATCCCCACTGGGGTCATCATTCCGAAGCAGAAAGGATGCGTGAGTCTGCGCACAGACAACCAGTCATGATGACCTTGAGGATTCCAGTTTCTTACGCTTGTATTTGACTGTGGGATAGCTGCAGTGTGATACCAGATCTACAGCCCCCTTGAGAGAGATGCAGGCTGTAGAACTGCAGAAGAGATACCTGGGCAAGGAATGCTCTGCCATAACTCTCAACCTGTCATGCTTTCATTGTATTGCCAGACACAGAAGGGCGAACATAATTCCTTTACCACAAATGGAAGTGGCTTTATTTATATGGGACTTTCTGGTGACATAGGAATTCTTTGTCAAACAGTAATTTATTAATAGTGAAGCAGTCCTCTGTGCTGAATCTTTTTATAACACACATGCAAGTGTTGGTTCCATAGAAACAACAGAGAAGAATAATGTTAGAATCATGATGTTTCTAAAGGTGCCCATACACCTTACAATTATCTGCAGATTTTCTGTGGTCAGTTGGAAAAAGTGCAACAGATTGGCCCAGGTGGAGATTACTCCATCCACACAGTTAAGTGTAGATGGAGGAATCTGTTGCACCTTTTTCATCTGACCAGAGAAAATCTGCACATAATTGTAAGGTGTATGGGCACCTTAAAAGGAAGAACATCATATTTATAAAATACGTGGAAGTTTAGGAGCAGGTGGGGCTCGTATAGCCAGGATTCCTTCACTAATGAGTGTCAGCAGCAGAGGGAATTCCATTCGTTAGACTGCGATATGAATTCACATTTATGTCTATCCACATTTAGAGTTCTGCATGTTGTGATGCCATCCTTCCAGGGTTTGGGAAGGGCCCAAGCCCGTTGTCATTACATTTTTTGTGACTAATTATAAAAGTACATACGCAGTCGGGTATATTAGTACAACACATTTTTCATAATATAACCATAGACATATATGAAAGATCAGAAATACAAGAATGGTCCTGCATTCTCACAATGGGCCCCATCTGTGTAGTGCCTGACTTGAGAATAGTCTCTAATGCTAGCCATATACATGTCATGGTGTTTGTCAAATATCATCTGTGGTTTGTGGGAAGGAGGGGGGATTGTGGCCATATATCACGGGGTAGGCTTTCTCTTGGTATCGATCATGCTATGGCAGGGCATATCAGGAATTCTTATGCAGACGCTTCTCTGCAAGCATCTCTCTTCGCTGCCCTCCAGATGGGCCTCACAAAAACTTGGCCCTGGCTCTATGTGTTTTCCTTTGTTATTAAAGGAGAACTATGAGGTGAGTGATTTTCACTCACCTCATAGTTCTAGCCAACCTGTGACAATGAGACTGTCACAGGTCAGCTCAGTAGATCGGGAGGTGAGCGAACACATATCGGCGTTCGCTCACCTCTCGATCCCTTCACGGCTCTCTGCCGTGACAGGGGAGGGGCTGGATTCCCCCCTCCCCGCTCCGATCCGCCAGCGCTAACTGGCGGAACGGACGGGGGAGGGTACAGCTGGCTCTGCCTCTAGATAGGCAGAGCCAGCTGTCAGTCACGCAGCTGGGCGGATCCCGGCACAATTGTCGGGATCCACTTCAGCTGTGGCGTCTCAGTATACCGCGAGCAGCTGCTCGCGGTATACTGCGGCGTCTCAGTATACCGCAAGCTACAGCTTGCAGTATACTGAGCCTAGGGTGACGGGAGGACACTAGTTTGTGTCCTCCTGTTACCCTAAGGAGAACTATGGGGAAAAGACTTAACCCCATAGTTCTCCTTTAATGGACATAAATAGACCGTCTACTGGTAGCCACCAGTTGTCATGGACAGCACAATTCCATAGGTTTATCAGTGGTCCAGCAGTACTTCTTTTTCGTTTATGGTGCTTACACAACTGTCGTGCATTAACAATATAATCTAATTTACAAAACATCTCTTTTTTTTTTACAGACATCATGTACACTCTTTTTCTTCATAACACACCTCATTATCTCTCAGATACTCTAGGAGGAACACACACTCTGATCCATGTTCTATCTGGGAACGGAACATATATATGGAGAGGCCTAACTGTCTGACTGCTTCAGTGAACTGGCCTTCTCCCTTTGACTGCCTCAGCAGGGTTTCTCTGCCACCAAGCAACTTTTCTTCCACTAATTAGGGTGAAGGTACAAGGGGTTTCTGTCTCTTTCTAGCTTGTATAATACAATATTCCCTTTCTATCCCATGTTTGCACATTTAATCAAACACAATTAAAAGATAATTGCTTTATGAAAGTAATTCAAATTTCCGGCCATACTAAACAAGTTATATTTATCATTAAAAAAAACAAATCTTTTCCTATGCTGGGCCTAAATCGACCTTTATGTTTCTATTCATTTGTTTATTATGCAGTGCATCTATTAAAATCACACAAATATGTGTTCAACTAAGTCGAGAAAACCTTAAAAAAAAAAACTTTCCAATCAGAGAATGCCTTGTTTTTTTTAAAAACAAAAAATATTACAAGGAATTTTCTTGACAAGGGTATTGTCTACCTTTTTTTTAAGGGGTCAATTAACGAAACAGCATAAGTCTTCTATACCATATCGTTCTAATTAATTGACACAACACTGGTATTGGATTGTAGTGGCCACAGCAGCCAATTTATTAAGTATAAAAAACCATTTAACAAATCTTTCCAAAAATAACTGACCACTGAGGTCCTTGAAGGCCGTCCCACAACAAAAAACCAACCAGTGTCTGCCTATATGGCCCCCAAACGCACCACATCGCCTCGGGGACTTGGCAGTATAAGCAGACACTAGATGACTAACGATCCGACCCGTTAACAAAGGGGATGCCATACCTGAGACAGCTCCCCGCCTTAATTAAACAGCAACTGCATAGATTGCTCCTCAAGGACCCCAATACCCTGCCCGGCTGCAGTGACATGAATATATCAAGACAAAATGCAATCATACAATGCAAATATTGAATGAAAGGAAATACTGCACACAAAAGGAAAATAAAAAATTAGGGTGGGAGGGTGGGACGCTACTTTCACGCTGCTGACTCCTTCTGGATCTGGAAACTTCTTTTCCTCAGGGATCCACCTACACTCCTCCTCTCCGCACCTCTGACCAATCAGGCAAGTGTCTTATCATACCCCCCCTGTTGCTGGGAACAAATTAACCCTTAGCAGGACCCCTCTTGTTTTCCCAAACCCCTGTCATGTAGGCCTTCCCCAGACGCCTCCGTCTGCTGTTCCAGGCCTGTCTGAATGGCTGCAAAGCCCCGTGAGCAACTCCCCGTGCACAGTGTGCAGAGGGCAAGCCGCTGGAGCCACAGGCAGAAGAGACCAGCTACCAGTGTATGTAGTGCAGACTATTACAGCGATTTTCAGAATTACCAGCGGCCCTCCAGGGATCAGATATGTATACTTACATTGAGCCAAGGAGGACTCTCAAGGATGCAGCAGGTGATCGGCAGACGAGAGCCGAACATACCTCCCACCCACCCTGGAATAGTGTTACATTTTGCGGAGGCTGGCTAGTCACGGCAGTTGTTTGGTGGTTTGGCTTGTCTGTTTTTGAAAAAATTAACGTGGGAACCCATCTTTGGTGTGGGTGTCCATTGGTGGTGGTGAAGTCCACCGGTTGTGCCGGGTAATAGGGATCAATGTGGGTCTGCGGTCAATTAATAACTTTACTGAGGCGGTTTATGGAGGCTGGATGCATTCAGGTCCAAAATTTGTCCGCAGATACAGGTTTGTTTTATAGCCAATAGTGCCTTCAAGGAACCGGAAACCAGAAATGTTTTTATACAGTCTGTATTTGTTGTTGTTTTGTTATTTATAACATTTTATTTACACTGGTTTCATAATGAAAGGCTGCTGTGGCCATTTGAACTCCATCCATTGTGTAGTGGTATTATTCTGTTAAGGTGAGGATTTGGTGGCTTGATGATGGAGGCTGGAGTAGGTAAAGGGGACCTCGGCACTACATTAGTCAAGCGTTATTTGTGGAGTTTAAATATATATTATCATCACACAAGCGATTTTGTAATTTCATGTAGTAAAAATGAGCTGTCCATTTTAATCGGCTGTAATTCTAAAAACCTCAGAAAATGTCCTTCCAATATTGGAACTGTTATGGAAATTCACTTGGTTCAGCGCACAAATCCATGTCGCATTAAGCTGCGCCAAACGCAAAGAATTTCCCCCGCTGTACTACGCTCTTTTATGCAAGGACTGGAAGTATCCCCTTCTATAGAGTCATGTAGAGTCAGGAGACTGATGCTGCTTGCTTGATAATCCCATGCTTTGAGACCTGAACACAGGTATGTTTATTGTTTATACCTGCCCAACAGGAAGTGATGTCAGACAGGAAGGGGTGTCTCAAACAGCGAGACAGGAAATGGGGCAAGACAGGAAGTGGGGCAGACAGGAAGTGATAGCAAAACCAACAGATGATTTCAACAACCAGCAAACCAGGAAGTGAGGTTAACAAGCACTTCCTCAATACATAGCCAGTCTACAAAACACATTAGTAGAACAATCACATGTAGTAGAACAATCACATGTAGTAGAACAATCTATGACCACCGGAGTGACTTTATCCAGTGTTGCTCAGTGATCAATGCCACATAACGTTACTAGGATTCTCATGCGTGCTCATTCACAGGGACAACGTCATTATCCCCAGCGTGTTGATCAGGCATACCAGAGAGAACAAACGCACGTTCATTTCATATACTGCGTTCCAAACAAATGTATCCACGCAAGCCAATAACTCCATGCATTGCACGGGGGGCCCCAGCCGGCGTCCATACATTCGCCAAGAAGACACTGCTCCGCCACGCATAAGATATCTCCTCCAATGGATTAATCCCCCAGTGTCCATTTACCTAGACACTGAGAGACTAATGACAAAACATTACAATACACTAAAAAACACATCCTAGTAAAATCTCCACAACAGAACCTAGAAGTGTTCTATACACCGCTGCAACCCTGAACTCCCCCAGAAATTTAACTTTCTACTTGTGTGATTGGCTCACAGTTGCTTTTCTCAGAATTCTGCGCTGACAGATTTTAGGGCCCATCCACACACATTCACCTAGACCAGGCCTTCTTAAACTTTTCCCACTTGTGACCCCTTTTTGCCCAAGGACATTTTTACGTGACCCCAGCATTGTATTCTAAAGCGGCAGCTGCTGGAACGCACAGCAATTGCTCACTAAAAAACGTTCTTGGAGCCCGAACCTTGCCGGCCTCTTGTGCCTTACTCTAGAACCGCTACTAATGGCCGTGGATTTAGATCGCGGCGACCCCCCCATTCACTTGCGCGACCCCACTTGGGGTCGCGACCCACACATTAAGAACCGCTGACCTAGACAGTGGAAAGAAGGGGCGCCTGCAAGCAGAATATTACAGGACCTGGGAGGCAGCTAGGGTTGCCACCTGTCCAGGATTCACCCGGACAGTTTGGGTTTTGAATGCTGTGTCCAGGTTTCAAGGCAGCAGAAACCCGGACACAAGATGTCAGGCAGACAGAGGCAACCAAAATTAAGATTGGGGCTACTGGCCCCCCAAAGAAAATAATCTCAATTGTGATATTAACATATAAATGGGCAGCGCTATATACCTATGAATAAGCCACCACTCATTCTCCCCAAAAAATGTCTGCACATCGCCTGAGTGTTCGGGTTTCACTTGAAGAAAAGGTGGCAACCCTAGAGGCAGCATGCACGCAGACCAAACAGCATAGGGCAGGTTATGGAAGCACCAAGGCTGAGCTGTCTTGCTGCAGCAGTATAGGCTGATCAAGCTTTAGATTCCTCATGATGTACCAGACCTTCCTCCTTTGTATACAACCTTTTGCACTGTCACTGTCACACAATTCTTTGAGGGCCCTCCACACACCTATAATAGGGATGCATCTGCTTTACTGTTTTCATTCAGTTACAACCACCACTTTATGTATTTTCACATACTTCTGAGACTCATCTGTACAGGCAGTATGACAACCTACTGACTTGGTGATATTCACAGATAGTGTCCAACTCCATAAGAAGACTCAGAGTAGAATCCAATGTAGTTTACTAAGCCTTCTCAATACAGAGGATGTGATTCCTTGTCATTCTTAGATTGAAAAGACATTCCTATCTTTGCCATTAACAGGTTAAACAAAGACCCTCTTACCTCAGTGAGGGATGATACAGAAATTATTATTATTATTGTGATTATTTTCAGCATGATCATACTGTTTGTGTGGAAACGTGTACTTCTTGCAGTGCAATTATATCTCTCCAAAGTAGAAAGCTTTCCTGGATACATCCATGCTGCAAATGACAGACCTGGGTAAGGTGGGCATCTTCAGCATTGTGTTGGGTGTTTATGAGTGAGTTTGTGTCACTGATGGCCGCTATGAGGGTCTGGTGGCTGTAGAAATTGTATATAAAATATTTCAAGAAGTGTAATTTGCTGGCCAGTTTTAATAACTAAGAAAAATGATGCACACATCTAATAGTTATATCACAGTTGCATAGTTGCAAAATGCACAAAATGCACCGAAGCTTGTGGATCAATGCAGAGGTTGTGGACACTAGACATGTGTGATTCGGTTCGTAAAATTCATCATTCGAACCAATTTTTGAAAATTCGTACATTTGGATGCATACGAATTTCCGAATGACAGAAATAACTTATGTAAATAAATATGAGTTTCTGATAAGGAAAATTTTGCATGCATCCGAATTTCTTTCCCGAATAAAGTTTTATTGTGTTAAGTATCAACTTTAAAAAAAATGCAAAATTTTCGTTAGCAGTAGTATGTACGAATTGTTGTTACGTTGCAGCAAAGTGACAGACAAAAAAAAAGGCCCTTTAGGTCTGGTAGGAATTTTAAGGGGAACCCCACCCCCAAAAAGTGGGGGGAAATAAATGTGGGGTTTATTTCTACCAGACCCTTGATCCAAGCACAGCAGGAAGGGGGGTGCCCCCCTCCCAGTGCCATACAAGACCCCTTACTTCTGGTGGAAATGTTAGGAGGGAAACCCCCACCCAATTAAAAATGTGTGTGGCGTCCCCCCAAATGTCATACCAGGCCCTTTAGGTCTGGTAGGAATTTTAACCCCCCCCAGGGGGGCTTATTTGCATCAGAGTAACCCTTTAATTAAGGGGGCATCCAGATGCCACCACCCCCTCCTTTTGAATGAGTAAGGCGTACTTGTACCCCTACTCATTCACTAAAGAGTTAAAGGTAAATGTAAATAAACACACCACTCATTTTGAAAAAGTCCTTTAATTGAACAAAAAAAACTAAAAAAAGTCAGTTTTTGACAAGCCCTTTATTTAAAACAAATCCATTGATGTAATCCAGAATCAATCACGATGAACAACGCTCACCGACTCCCAGAAATGAAAAAAAGTTACACCGCACGACGACCCGTCCATACCCGACGAAGACTCGCCGCAAAATGACAGCTCCGGCCAGAATGTAAACAAATGGGTGAAGCGAGCCATGACATGACGGCGCTTGTTCCGCCCATATAACAGTCTGAGTTTTCTTAGAGCACAACAGCAATCGAGAGCTCTGTGGACGTCAGCCATCGTGATTTACGCTGGGTTACATCGATGGATCCTTTTTTTTTTTTTCAATCAAGGACTTGTCAAAAACCGACTTTGTTTTGTTTTTTTAGTTAAAGGACTTTTTAAAAATGTGTTTATCTACATTTACTTTTAACCCTTTAGTGAATGATTAGGGGTACAGGTACCCCTTATTCATTCAAAAGGGGGGGCAGCATCTGGGTGCCCCTGATGCAAATAAGCCCCCCGGGCCCACAGACCCTTGTCCCCAACGGCATGGGGACACCCTCCCAATGCCGAGAGGTTCCCCTTTAAAATCCCTACCGGACCTAAAGGGCCTGGCATGACTTTTGGGGGAACCCCATGCACTTTTTTTATTTTTAACTTGGGGGGGGGGGGGGTCCTTCCTAACATTCCTATCAGACCTAAAGGGTCTGGAATCAATTTGGGGCGAACTTCACGCTTTTGTCTAATGCCACTTTGCTGCTAACAAAAATTTGGATTTTGTCCAAATCCCGAAAGGAGTTCACTTTCGGGCCCAAATAACGAAATAACAAAGAATGCAGATGAAAAAGAGATTAAACAAATTTTTGGCCACCGCACATGTCTAGTGGACACTATCTTGCAGTGTCAATGTCCCACAGAATCCAGTACAACTGTACAGAGTGGAAAACTGAAATGCTTTTCAAACCTCCACCTGGCACTGTTGAGTGGTAGGATCTCATGCCAGATACCGACAGTGTATTTGCAGTGCGACAAAAGAGGAAAAGCAGCAGGTTGGGAGCGGAGCTTGACATCAGGTATGTAACCAATGAAAATCAATGTCATCATAGAACAATTAAATGTGTTTCCACAGACACCAAACATAGGACTTTTTTCCCACTGACACCAATGATGGGAATTATTTTTGCAACAACTGATGGCGCAATGCTGTACATTACATAGGCCTGATTCCTGCTGCACTGTATACAATTCATTCTGCTTACCAAAAGTTGTTAAGTCCCCCAATAATTTAATGAAATTCTAATTTAGGGCAAGCTCAGACAAAGTGTTAGCTCTCTGTCTGGTGCACAGAAAATGCATGTTCAATGGAAGATTTAGCTTTTTAAAAATGATCCCTCATGCTGAGCTTATTGTGTGTCTGTGAGAACATCACTTATTAAGGAGTATTTTTTTGGGTACAAGGACTGTGGCATATTTGTGTGGATATCAGTGGGTAGGCTTAGGCGCTATTTAATTATGTCCAATATTTAGTACTATACTTTTCTCTTTTTAATGTACCCCCAAAACCTTTTGTGTCTAAAACATAACAAGAATAGGAAAAAGGCGCAACACAACAAGCCATAAGACGTGAAGTGAAATCAACTTTGCTGGTCACACGTAATGTTGTCAGTGGGTGGCATGCTTCCCATGGCACAATCTTCTTCTCAAACCCTCCAAGGTGTCCCTCCTAATTATTTGTCTTTCCTCCCATGTATAAGAACAAGTGCATGTTATATGTGCAAATCAGTTGACAGGTACAAAGTAAAGCTGGAGAAGGCTGTGAAGTATTCAATTATAACACAGTACACCATACTCATGGCAGTTCTAGAAGAGAACCAAGAGCTAATCCTCCTGCCAGCACCATTGACAAGGAATCATTTATCAAGAAAGCATTGCTTAGCATTTGTATTTTGTAACCATAGCAAAACTACATTCACTAACCTTTCGTCTCCTTATGACCGCTCATCTGAGTAAAGCTAGTCAGTCTTCTTCATACTTTCTCATAACATCAAATGATGTCCATGTATCGTAGTAGATGTTAAAACCAAACTCCAGCCCAAAATTTTTGTTTTTGTTTTATATAGAGTAGGGAAAGCCTAGAAACTGTCAGGTAATAAATGAACTCTGTGCCATCTTGAAGAGATTTCTCTCCTCTTTCTCTCCTGGTGATGGGTACCAGACAAGGCAGGAAGTAATGGGCAACTTTTCAACAATTATTCAACCTAAATATGGTGGATTTGGGCTTAAAAAGGATTCAGGTCCAATTAAAAAATCATGGTAAGGCTATCTGTATTCTCCTATCATTACGTGGTTGATGCGTGTAATGATAGTATTTAGCATATGATTTTATTCATGTGTCTCAATGTTTTTCACACTACATGCACACCAAGCTTCCCAGCAATAGTATCAGTGACTGGGGCAAACTATACTTTATAAAACTGCTGATGCTTCCCAAAGTCCCCAAAAAACTAAAGCCAGGTATACACTCATATATTTTCTTAATTCAATCTGTAGGCTGTACGTGGAAAATATAACAGATTCCTCTATCAATGCTTATGAGTGTTGATCGAGGAATCCCACTGTTTCTATTTTATTCTAACAGCACCCACCGGCTGCTGTCAGAATACCTGAACCTGTTAAGCCTAGAATTTTCCAACCTTCTCCATCGATCAGCTGATCGAGCGATGTCGGTCAGAAGGGTGCTGACAGAGACACCCAATGTGCAAATTCGTAGCATGTATACCTGACTTTATACTTGTCTGTCCACATTTCTACCAGATCCCCTACTGCATAGTGTGGATAGGGGAATCAAGCGGTTTTTTTTTCTTGTACTGAAGAAGAAACCACAAGGACTGACCAGTCATAAACCTGTGGGCAGATAAGTAACAACCTGTGTGGTAGGAATGTGTGAATCACAAGAGTGTCAGAACAAAACTGCAAATCTTTTCACAGAGTAAACAGTTCCAATACAAGTATCGTATTTGTGCATTTAGTTGTTTGGCCTCAGTTCTGCTTTAATGACTTTTCTCCTTTTAATACTTTTCCCGTGTTGTCTGTGCTTCTGGTCCTCTTATTTTTAAATGTTACTGAGTGCCAAGGATGGACCCTATGTAAAAAGGCAGAGAATGTACAAAATAACCATTGGAATGATCCAAGCTGAATTCTAACTGCCAGTTCTTTACAGTATAGCTCACTGCAACCTCAAGAGAACGAAAGCATGCAGGAGCATCTAAAGACTGCTTTTTGTTAGCCTGCCCCTGAATAACATCAGCTCTGGTAGGAAGATATGCTTACAACAGAAACCCTGCATTCTGTATTGACTTATTGGCCTGCAGGCTTCTAACCACAAATTACTAGTAGAGTAGAATGGAACTTATTGGATTAGAAGACATTTTGCCTGACAATATACTTCTGTTCAGAGTCTAGCTGACAGATAAGTATGATTCTTCATTTCCTCTGG
The DNA here is from genome assembly GCF_000935625.1 of Nanorana parkeri. NCBI lineage: Eukaryota > Metazoa > Chordata > Amphibia > Anura > Dicroglossidae > Nanorana > Nanorana parkeri. The sequence continues at coordinate 369,910 of NW_017307207.1, forward strand.
TGATCAGGCAGTATGTTACTAGAATTAGATTTCTTTATAATGGAAAAAAGAAACTGTCAAGTCTTGCCAATGATAGAAAAAATGGCTCAGAGGTCAGGGAGAATCTGCTATGAGGCAGAGCACCTGTCTAGAAGCTGTTTTCTAAGGGCCTGCTCACACTATGAGGGTTATCCACTATAGAGCCGAAGGATCCAGCCGTAGCTTCGGCTAATCCTTCGGCTCACCAAGGCCGCCGGAGCCAAGCGCATATGCTTTGGCTCGGCTGAGCCGTAGTGACAGCGGAAGCGAGTAAAACGTTCTGCCGTTTCCCCCGCAACTGACAACTGGGCGGAGCCAGCCACGATGCCACGGCTGGCTCCGCCAAGTTATTGTCATTTAATGACAGACCAGCGTCATCGAGTACATTGGGCTGTCATTACATGACAACAACTGTGCGGAGCCGGCCGGTGATGTCATGGCTGGCTCCGCCCACTTGTCCTTCAATGACAGACCAGCGTCCTCGGATTATTTGAGGACACTGGGCTGTCATTAAATGACAACAACTGGGAGGAGCCTGCCGTGACGTCACAGGAATAAGGAATGTAGATGTATGCCCTGATCTGTCATGCATTTCCACACCGAGGTGTGTTACCTATTTGTATGTGCTTGTGCTCACATGCATAAATGCCTGTCTGTAGGAGTGTGCACATTGGTATGCGAATCCACAGTTGTACATGCCTACATGATCTTGTGCATTTGCTGGAAATCATGGTCACAATTAAGGTACCTTGGAGATGAAAGCGTAAAAAATTTAAAAAAAGAAAGAAATCACACAAATCTGCCTTCCTCTACCCTTTAGGGTAGATTCAAATGAGAGGTGGGGGCAGGGGAGCATCCAAGTTCAGTGGTATTTGAAAATGCCCACCAATTGCCCTTTTTTTGGTGCTCATCTGAACAAAGACTTCCTGACAAGGGCCAATGAAGGGATTAAATAACAGTGCTTGTCTTAATGTTAATCAAAGTTGTTGTTATAATATGACAAGGTCTGCAATGATTCAAAAAGCAAGCTAAATTAAAGCCCAACTTCAGGGAAATTAAAGGTTTTCCTTTGCAGTGGGGCTGCTCAACCAGAAGTCAGTGCTTTCCTCTTCTCCCCATTCGCTCCAAGTATGGACTACCTTTCTGCGTCCTCGCGAATGGGCAGCTTTACCATCTGAGAAGATAAAGAGCCTCATCCACACATACCACAAAAGACTTCAAGCTGTCATTGATGTTAAAGGGGGCAACACACCGTATTAAGAACTGGCGTATGTAAACTTTTGATCAGGGTAATTTGGGTAGTTTCTGTTGTCATTATGATTGGAAAAGAGTAAACGCAGTTGATTGATAATAAATGGCTTCAGCCAAACACTACCCATGAGTGACAGAAAGGTCTTCCTGTTATCATTCATATTCTCTGAAATATGACCAGGAAATCATAAATTCTGCCAGGGTATGTAAACTTATGAGCACAACAAGGGATGCATATATATTATTCCAGAACAAGTCCAAGTACTCACAGATACAAGTACTGATACATTTTTGTTTAGTGTCATGTGGTAGTTTTTCTAAAACAATACAGACTAATGATTTCAGGACAGTGGTGGAGGTCAGGGCCCTCACACCTGCAAGCGACGTGACCCTGGTAGTTCTCAGGAAAATACAAAGTATTGGCACTAGTATCGGAACATCCCTACTTTGGTCTGTAGATCATAGGAGCAAAAGGGAAAAAAGGCCGTGAGGACTGGTCTAGCAGTATAGTAGTAGTATACCCTAGGCATATACAGACATCTCAACTCTCCCGGACGTTCCGGGAGTCTCACAATATTAGATAGTGGCTCCCGGACACTCGGGAGAGAAACATTTTCACCCGGAAAGGTTTACTCTGCTCTATCTAGCAGAGTAAACCTTTCTGTGCTGCCTTTTTTTTCTGACATCGGGGCCGCCGGCCTCCGTCAGTCAGATTTAAAAAAATGGCATAGGAATGAATAGCTAGATTGCTATTGGCTATCTCAATTTGCAATAGCGAATAGCAGACCAGCTATTGCACCTGCTCACTGCTGCTGTCATTCAGCAGAGGTGGACCTAAAGTTCTCCATCTGGTCCACCTCTGCTGACTGACAGCAGCAGAGGGCGGGTGCAATAGCCAGCTTGCTATTGGCTATTGCAAATTGAAATAGCCAATAGCAATCTAGCTATTCATTCCTATGTCTTTTTTTTTGTCCTGACGGCAGCAGCTGTCCCAACACTAAAAAACCCAGCAGATAGCAATGGAAGCATTAGCTTCCTTGCTATCTGCCATCATTTCAGAGGGGGGGTGCTCTCTTCCTTGTTGCACCCCCCCTCTGAGGAGAGGGGGGAGAGGGGGTTGACAGAGGGCACCTCCCTGAAATTAGAAAGACAGCTCCCTGAAATGACTTATTTCAGGTTGGGATCCCTGCATACACAAGCAGTTAAATCTAACAGTGCAGGGGCACTGCAAGAAAAAACTTTTCATTTATCTGTTATTGGGCTTTAAAACAGGAAAAAAGTGGCCATGTTGCTGTTGGACCAGGAAAAGGTTATGACATGAACTGTCAGATAGAAGATGAATACAGAAACACAGTTTCTGAGTCACACTGGCAATTTTGTTGCAGTGATTTCTAGCAACTACAGGACCAATCTCCTTAGTGCACTGGTGCCCAACCTGCAGCCCAAGGGCCACATGTCGCCTATTAGTGATTAGGATATAGTCCATATACCCACTGCACTTAGATACCACTATTCCTATTGGTTATTAAAGTGCAGCGCTAGGGCCCCAGCAGTCATTAGTGGATGCATTGATTGTAAAAGGGCCTTTAATAACTGTAATCTCTAGCAGTTTCATGTAACATGTTTCTAGTTTCCAACTGTATCCTACAGTATGATTTCAGTCTCCAACCACTCTTGTAGAACAGTCACTGACTATTTAATGTAGTAAGTCTTCAGTCTGACAATCTTCTGTAGCTTACATATTATACATATTATATGGAGCCCTTTGGACACATTTGAGACCCCCTATAACTTGTAAATTGACAACCACTGCTTTAGGCCTGGTTCAGACCTGGGCGTTTTACAGCTCGTTACTACGCGCTGTAAAACGCTCAACATGTGAAAACCAATAATTGCCTATGGGCATGGTTCCCACCTGGGCGTTTTAAAGCACACAGGAACGCGCTGTAAAACGCCTTACGCCCAAAGAAGTACAGAAGCTTCTTTGAGGCGTATTTGCCGCGCGTATCCATTAGGATACAGCCGGATAGCCCTCGGCAACGCGCGTTTGTCACACGTTTCTTTTACCGCAAATCGCGGTGCAAACGTGCATATTCCGTACGCCCAGGTGTGAACCCAGCCGTGTCTTTGTTGCTTTCACTGAAATTCCAAGTCATTTGTAGCCCATTTGCTGAGGGATTGACCTTTTGCAGTGTTCTTATGCTAGCTACAGCATTGGCACTGCAGGCACAATCCCCCCAATCCCCTCCCCACCCCTCCGGGTTACCGGTTACAATGTTGGGAGGTCCTGAAACATTGTGATACCTGTTGCTTTATGTAAATAAAGGACAATATTATTCTTACACCAAGGTGTGCAGGCGAAGATAATTATTTTCCACTGCTCTGTAATTTCCAATTGTGCTCCTACATTGTCACCCTGTCACATTCTTTTCCGATGGAGACTACAAGTGACCATTTCAACACACATCATTCAGACGTAGTCCACTCTTTTCACCACATTTTCAGAAATGTTGTTATACTATTGCTGTAGTACCTGTACACAGGAAGTGGCTGCAAAGCTGCTGCAAGGGGATTAGCAGCACCGGGATGCCACAAAGGATGTAAAGAGGTGACAATATGTATTTTATGTTTGTAAAAATTGCAATTGTTTATTATACACATTGGTGTAAAGCGACAGTCCAGGCAGAATGATAATTTATACACCGTGCTAGGTGTATAAATCATCATTAAAAAGCTGGGTGTTATGTGCAGAGGGTGGCTGCAAAGTAACAAAAAATATTATCTTGCAGAATGCTGTCCCCTGCACACAACACCCAACTTCTGGGCACTGAAGGGAGCGATGGGAGTGATGTGACCCAAGCTATGCACAGTGCTCTGATCGTATCACTGGTCCTTTTTCACTACTCTCCATTCACAAAATGTCTGGTATTTTTTTAAAAGAATGAAATTACATTCTGTGATTGGAGAAGGAGAGATGATGTCACATCCGCGCACCCTCCTATTCTTAAAAATGTTTTTTTTAATGAATGGAGGATAGTGAAAAGGGACAGGTGATGCGACTGGAGCATTGTATAGCTTAAAGGAGAACTATGGGGTCAGTGTTTTTCCCCATAGTTCTCCTTAGGGTAACGGGAGGACACAAACTAGCGTCCTCCCGTTACCCTAAGCTCAGTATACCGCGAGCTATCGCGGTATACTGAGACGCCGCAGCCGGAGCGGATCCCGACGTAGATGACGGGATCCGCCCAGCTGCGTGAGTGACAGCTGGCTCTGCCTATCTAGAGGCAGAGCCAGCTGTACCCGCCCCCTCCCCCGTCCGTTCCGCCAGTCAGCGCTGGCAGATCGGAGCGGGGAGAGGGGAATCCAGCCCCTCCCCCTGTCACGGCAGAGAGCCGACCTGTGACAGTCTCATTGTCACAGGTCGGCTAGAACTATAAGATGAGTGGAAATCACTCATCTCATTGTTCTCCTTTAAGTCGTATCTCTCTCTCTCTTCAGTGCCCGGAAGCTGTGTGTTGTGTGCAGGGGATGGTGCGCCGCAAGGTGAGATTTTTCTACTTTACAACTGCCCTCTGCACATAACCAGCTTTGTATTGATAATTTTCACATGCAGTGCGGCGTGTAAATTATCATTCTGCCCGGAGTATGGCTTTAACAAACTAAATGTCATTCAGTTATGGTTTACATCCACTTTAATTATATTTCTCTCCATCTTTACATGCAGGCTAGACTGACAAGCAAAAGTGCTTACAATAGTCACCTTTTATTTCTTTCGTCTAAATCTCCTTATAAAAAACAAAAGAAACCTGCTGCTGTAACTGCTTACGGGATAATAGTGCTTTGATACAGATATCCTTTAATGATTTCTAATGACTACATAACTGGATTACTGGGTGGATTGTTTAGAACTGCACTGAGTTCATCTTGAAATACAATAAGAATGAACGGTGAGAGTACGTCCAATTGAATGCTTTGAAAAACTGATCCTAGCTTTGAGAAAACACAAAGCATTCTTTTACTATGTTACTGCCATCCTAAAACACAGCCATGCTAGAAATCACGTCCTGCCCCAATGGGTTATAACTAGATTGCACTGAATGATAAAATGTTGGCCCAGAAGGTGCTCAGCATCTCATCCAAACCCCTGCATGTCACTGCTAATAGAAATAAATTCTGCTCGCCAGCAGTTGTCTGCAAACTACACCTCCACTTGATTGACAGTTCCTGCATGAAATCACACTTTCTACTGAAGGGTGAAAGACAGAGGCTGAACCGTGGGATTCACACAGGAGAATCTAACAGGAGGACAGCATTCTCTGCAACAACTAGCAGGCCCTGATACATAAGCATGGCGTCAACCATGAGGAAGGTCACATCATTTCTGGTATGTTGGAAAATCTCTGTGACCAATTACATTCAGTTTATTTATTTATATACGAATTGATTATTCATAAATAAATGTTCTGTTACAGATATTCTCTCCAGCACAGCTCTGGCTTCACTCTCCACAAAACAGACACAAAAAAAGAAAGTAGCCACACTCCAGAATAAAAGCCACCATAGTAGTTTTAGGGCTCGTTCACACTATTCTGCACCCTAAAATGCTGAGATTTAGGCCTCATTCACACACAACGCAAGCAAAATTGTATATTGCGTATATGCGCGTATATACGAGCGTATGTGCTGTACAGGACACCGGGGCTGGGTCCTGGAAGGACGCTATATTTCCCCTCTGTTTGGACTGTGGTCCTTTTAAAGGATGAGACGGGGTTAACTCACCTGCTGGAGGAAGAGTGTGTTTAAAAGACAGGAAGTGGTAGCTAGCAGGTGAGGAGTAGTGTGGAGGAGGTTGGAGAGTGGGGATCTGTGTACTGCTGTGAGCTTGAATGTCAGTAATCTTGCTGGAAATCTGTAGACTGGGAACGTTACCCTTGAAGTCTGGGACTGTTTAAACTGCGATTGCAGCTCTGAAATCTTCATGTCGGTGAGACTGTTCTTTTGTGTTGTACTGAAGAGTTGCTGTTTGAGTTGGCCAGCTGGTCAGTGAAGATGAACTGTTTTGTTATTTTGCTGCTGTGAAGCTATTTCAGTTAATAAACTTTACTTTATTTGCAAAGCCTGTGTCCTGTGATCCTGCTGGATTCCCCTAACATTACAGTGCGTATATGCGTTGACTATTTGCATTCCCAGAATGCATCATTCCAAATGGAAATTTTAATGAACTGTATGCGTATATGCGGGTATACACGCGCAAACATGCGTATGCGTGTAACATACGCAGAAATACGCTGCCCGGACGCATCTCGGTTCCATTCTGTTTTTTGCGCATATATACGCTATGCAAATATATGGCTCCATACACGGCTATGTGTATGGAGCCATTTTTTTGCATATGTTGCATATGGTACAATATGCACGTGCGCATGTATATGCGTGGCATTGTGAATGAGGCCTTATGCTGCTTGTACATGGTTAGAATTTCATTTGAGAACAGTGGTTGTCAGAATGTTTGTTCTATTTTCCAGTCATTAATGGGGTAAAACTGACAATCGTTTTAAACTAGAGTGATAAAAGAAATTGAAGTAGCAGGACAGAATTTTTTTCTCGAAATAACAATGTGTGTGGTTTTCGTTGGGGAAACTCCATTCATTCCAAAATCGAATGTTAATTCAAACAAAATGGCAGGTGTCAAGTCTCTGATGGCACTAATGTTCTGATAAGATTTTTTTCTACATACATTCATATGAAAATCTAGCCATATATGCAGCTTAGGTCCCCTTTCCTACGGTGTTCAGATCAGATCCGACTGTCAGTTCTGCAGGAGTATCTGATCGGATCTGAATTCCAACGTAACTCTATAGGCAGCCAGATATAAACAGATACGTGTTCATTTACATCAGATTACCACTGACTCCTAGGTCCAAAAAAACCCAACAGAAAAGAGTGTTGTTTTGGCCGACCGGAATGTGACAGATCAGAGGTACAGTATTTGGATGTACAAAGTGCACACTCCATTCAGGTCTCCGCACAGTGCCTTGTGGTGACCTCCAGTGCATTCAGTGCACTGCATGTCTGCATTTTTCTGAACAGTGAACGGGGCACATAGAAAGCAATTATTTTCTATGTACCTGGTCGGTGACTGGTGAACTCCACCTTCTAACACATTTCACTCACAATGAGCTTAGTCGTAGAGTATAATTTGCCAGATGAGGGGATTCTCATACACAAATCAAATTTAAAGCAACTGGAAATATCAATATACTTGTCAGTAAAACGCTGTGCAACACAGCCAGCCCTGATCGCATGTCTCCGGGAACATAAAATAAAGCTTTTTTTTGTCTTTTCTTAATACTATTCACCTGATTCCTGGATCCAACAAGTGTAGCCTCCCGTCTCCCACGCTGTTAGAAGCTGCATACAGCGTGTGCTGGTTGCTACTTAAACCGGCGCGCGCAGTGTGCAACTTCTGAGAAGATACGCTATTAGCGTAGCGGGAGCGATGCAAAATGCGCAGCCGGCTTCCTCGCTATGCTAATAGGGTATCTTCTCAGAGGCTGCACACAGCGCGCGCCGGTTTAAGTAGTATCCAGCACACGCTGTATGCAGCTTCTAACAGAGTGGGAGATGGGAGGCTGCGCTTGTCGGTGGATCCAGGAATCAGGTGAGTATTAGAAGAAAAAAAAAGTTTTATTTTATGTTCTATTCTTAGTTCTATAATGGCATTGTAGTACTTTCAGGTGGAATACAGCTTCATAACATATCAGCTAGGGAACTTCAAGTCCCAGCATGCCCTCATTGCCCCTGTGCAACAACTAGATATTGCCATTCCCTGGGTGATGTGTGTGTGTGTGTGTGGGGGTGTACAGGGACAATGATGGCATGCTTTCACTTGTAGTTCCTTAGCTGATATATATGTGGGGGGTACAGTTCCAGTGGATGTTTATATAATATGGGGGGGGCGGGGAAAAAAATTCTGCCCCGGGCGCCAATAACTGGCTACGCCACTGGTCCCATATGCAAGATGTATTAAACTTTTCTCAACATAATACACTAAATGTCAAACCTCATGTTAGGGTACAATTACATAAAAATATAATCATTCTCCATGAAAATAAATACCCAGATGGAAAATCTGTACAATACAAACATATCCAAAAAGCAAAAAATGTCTATTTAGTAATTGTTTAAACATGTTTCTACCAATCCACGCCAAAAAGTACGATCATTAACCTTTATTGAAAAAAATTCTGTACAAATCTCAATGAAATCCTCAAATATTTGTAAGGTATTTACATAAATCACATCACCAATTTAAGACATATCATATGAAATCCCTAAATGTTAGATGACTTTAGAACAACCATTATATGGATAAATTAACAAGTTAGAAACAAAAAAGGGAAAGAAAAGAGAAACACTAGAACAAATGGCCGCTCACATCAGTTCTTGCCGTTAATAAAGTTTCCATTCTAATGTCCCTTCCACAATCTGACCACACAACTAAGGACAATTTGTTCCAACACAAATTAACCTACTAGTATGTTTCTGGATTGTGTGAAGAAACTGCAGCACCCAAACACACAGAACATATAAGCTCCAGGTGGTGAGTGACCCTACTGAGAACTGAATCCAGGGCCCTTACACTGCAAAGCCATTCTGCATTCATCATATAATAAGCAGCTCAAATATGGGGGATGAATCATGGTAGTACACAGTGGGCATTGTGAGAATGGACAAATCTTTTAATCACCAATGAGATCTGCTTGTCTATTGCCAGTCTAAAGCTGGCCATACCATTACCATTTTTTCCTGTAAAACCCAGCGGGCTGAATGAGAAAATGTCCTCAATTTCCCTATCTACACTAAACAGCGTGGATAGGGAATCCCCACCACCGGCCCATTGTATTCTGACAGCAGTGAATGTGCCGCTGCCATAATAAGCTACAGTTACTGCAGCTTATTGGGTGACTTTTGATATATTATCGAAGGAAGACTGCACACCAGAATTAGTGCAATCCATACAAATTGGATGAGCTGTTGACAAAGACCATAGTTATTATGGACATTGTTCACCTATTAACAGAGACCTGTACTGAGATAATATAATGGAAAATATGATGATCAGGGTTTTAACTTCAAATTCTGACTTTCTAATCTGCATGCTTCCTTCACGTTAGCGACTGTTGAAGTCAGAGACAGCCAGGCAACCAGCATTCATTGATAAGTCAGCAATGGCAGCCCTTGTAGTTTATTCAGTACAGGTTTCCATTAGGCAGGGCATATACTGTATGTTTATAATTAGAGCTGGCATTCTGTGGGCTTCTATAGACATAACAATTCACAAGTGCTTCTGCACATTGTTGAAGCGGTTTGAAGAGGCTACAAATACCCCCTTATACTGGAGATCTATGAAAGATGGCTCTTTTACATTAGTGGTCAGTGTAGTGCTCTTACACTTGTGGCCCCCTAGGTTGATTTTTATTGAAAAAAGGACCTCCTTGCACTGGTGGTCTATAAAAGATGGCCTTACTACTCACAAAAAAGAAACAAACTTCCTCCTAAATAATAATGATGCCAAGAGTTACACAAAACAAGAGGTAAATAGTAAAAAAAAAGTACACAATGCACAGAAATGGCCAGATTTTTGTGCTTGGTTTTTAAATGTTTCCCAGAGTTCACACTTGACAGTTTGTTCTAAATATAGTTCTGTTTTACTTAATGTGCCCCCTCATAGCATGCATAAAATGTGCTGGTATTAGAATTCATATTCCCAAGGACGTGTTCATAACCAGCTCCCATGGGCTGCAGAGACCATCCCCTAAGGCGCTTAATAATTAGCTTTGATTTCCATTCCCGCTAACCTCAGGGTGTAACATACTCAAAGGGAGAAAAATGATACAATATGGCCGGCACACCAGATTGTGCAAAAACCACTTCCTTTATTATGTCCTGGAGCAGAATGCTATGTGTTTGCATTTGCTCATGCCGTGCTTGTACTTCTTAGTGATAGACTGGAGCATAGTTCCACAGACCAGTAAACCTGTTACTGCACCATAAATATTATACAATGCAAAATGCTGTTAACATTGTTGAAATAAGTCAGTCAACAAGCCATGGCAAACAGTGACCTACTTGCTCTGTTTCAAATGGCACTGGCAAAATCTGAAATGCCTCATACAATAAAGGACCAATAACATCAGTTTTTGCCCCAAAGGAGGACATCATCTTTAACCTCTTGCCGTCCACCCGTAGTAAAAAAACAGACGGACGGCACTGCTACATCTGCGGGTTGCCGTCTCCAGACGATAATTTTTTTCTGCTCGCGCGCGCCCCCTAACGGGGCAGAAAAGACCCGACGATTAAACACACCCGTTACCGGGTGTTTCACATCTCCAGTGCTGTAAGGCTACAATGCTATCCAACGAGCCATTATACTGCGTATAGAGTAACTGATAGGATACATTGTTCAGTTTCGTATGGGTCCTTCTCTGTATGGACTTTGTAAGTTCCACTATGTTTGGGTGACATTGCTCTTTGGTTTACTCCTTCAAACCAATATTATATCGGTTGGTGTATTAGCATCCACCACAAGTCATAAATGGCTTCATCTCTACCCCAATCCATTGGTCCCTATGTGACTCCCTGAATGTTTAGCGGTACCCCTAGTGAGTGATAGCGAATGCTACCAAAGTTGAATGTACTTATCACAACGGAGAGATTTTACATTAGCAGTTCCCTGAACTACAGTTGATTGGCACAGGTCATAGCACATGCAGATCTCCAGAAGATATGTGTATCAATAGCTAATCTTACAGAAGCATTGGTATGCTGATCACATCAAAAAAAACATTCAGCCACCATTTTTGATTGATTGATGCTCAGGAAAATAAAAGAAAATACGCTTTGAAATGTTCTAATCTGCCATGATATGCCTGTGCCATGATATGCACTGCAAGCTAGTAAAAGGCTTTAAATGATAATAGTAAGTGTGTTCATAGGTGAGCATAGCCTATTGCATTAGGGTGTGCACACAAAAGTACAAACACACACACTTATTCAGCAGGTGTACGGTAATGAAGCAGGGATCCTATCGGTGGTCACGCACCCGGCTTCCTGATTCCGGCTTCCTGCAGCTTCCCAGGCACTGAGGACTGCGGCTGTTATGTGAGGAGTGTAAGTGGCAAGTGCTGCTGTGCTCTGTATCCCTGAGCCGGTCACAGAGAGATCTTTGGGATCTCTCCACCGGCACAGTGTGTGAAAACAAGGCACCCGCTTTTGCAGCTTCAGTGTTGTGCTCGGAGTGATTAGGGTGTGCCCAGACACACCTGGCACACCCCTGCACACGCCTATGAGTGTGTTATTTCTCTGACAGCAGCCACCTGAAGGTGCCAACATATACCTGTGTTTCTTTCCAAAAGTGCTCCCATGCCCAGTGTGGACCTATGCACCAATTTTCAGCTGAAGAACAGAGTTGCAACGTGTTCCTCACATCCAGCAATTCTGTAAGTGCAACCTACAGTGAGGCAAGCACTTTGTGGGGGCATTCTACAGTGATTGACTTCAGTTGCAAGTCAAGATTTCTCTTTTCCCACTTTAAGCCCTGGAGACAACTGTCTTTGGGACATGAAGTGCCCTCTTCTAGCTTCTAGGGAAACTCTGTCAACAATAACAAAACAGCAGAGCTTAACAGCGGCTCTAATACTTCCTCATTCTACTAAAAGGTGCTTTTGTTGCAGTAAGTGTCTCAGATGAAGAGATTTCTCCACACTTCTAGTGGTTACTCAGGCAGGGTGAAGAATCCTTTACAGCAATGGACAAAGACCGCTACAAAAACCTGACAGATGCCCTAGCCAAGAGTTACATTACACTTTAACTGTATATTAATTAAATACAAAAGCATCTGTCCATTGTACAAAGTGACTGAATGAGTTTTGTGCCCCTTTATTATAAAGAGCCAGACTTATACTGGGTTACTGTATTACAACACATCAAACATGATGAGCTCACATGAACATGCAGGTACAAAATGCTCTGTTCCTGCATTCTCTTGGGATAGAATAGGGAATGTTTAGAACACCTGTCAGGTTTTATTGTTGTCTGTGTCCCCACTAGGGAGGTCCACTCTCTCTTTTTATCCTTGCGGCCTTTGAAAAAAGGGGGAAAATCCACAATTTTGAGTTGTCACTGGAACAAGAATAAAGATTAACCTTATAATGGGGACACTTGTTCTGGTAACAATGGTCTAAAAGGGGGTTTCTATCACTTTGGAGAGATTTCCTCCCACTTTCTGCGGGGTCTACAGGACAGGAAGTGAAGAAAATTTTCCCAATAGGAAACAGACAACAAAAAATAAACCTGGCAGAGTTTTTATGCATTCTCTTCTCTGTATTATTGAAATGATTCAAATCAGAAAGGTAACGAGAAAGTCAAAAACACTGAAATCTGTACCTTATGGTGCTGTCATGTTGGAAAGCCTGCAATATATCTTTGAGCAATAATAGCATATGACCCTTAGAAGTACTCGTTGAGCTTTTGTCTGCCCCATTCTCAAAAAACAAAGCGGACATCTGACTGGTTACTGTAATACAATTATGCATACACAACCTGATGCATGAAGCTACAACATCACATACCGCAAGCGAAGTGTCATTTCAAGTATGATATTCTAGTAACACTTGAATCGTCAAAGAGAAAACGGTTTAGGCATTAATAGATCACTGTTGCGCAAATAGTGTATTTTCATACCTGTATGGGGTTGTAATGCTAGTATTCAGTGAAGAGGTTCCTTTTGTAATTTCACGGTCCTTTATTTATGGTTTTCTCCACATTTACATGCAGACCTAACTACCCAACAAAAGTGACAATGATATGGCTTTGCCGTAGTATTAAAAATAAATTAAAGAGAACCAGTCACACCATTCATGAAGGAATCTGACTATCCAGCCTTCATTTATTACAAACATGCAGGCTTATCTTTGAAAGAGTTATTTTGTCCCCCTTCTTTAGCTTAATTTACATTGCCTAAAGATGACTTTAAGCCCTGGGAATTAGAGATCAAAGGTCACCTGAAGTCAGTCAGTTGCTGTTCTGCTAATGCATAGTGTTTGCAGCGTGTGCATAACATTTAACATTACAGGACCCACTAATTAAAGTGGACCTTTCCTTACTCTGCTCCCTCCCCCACCCCTCTTATATAATTACAGATAGCTTGTATATTTTATAAAAAGTAAATACTCTTTTTGATAGATAGTGGGAGTGGAAGACTCACCTCTAACATAGGGATTGCCTAGGCCGCCTCCTGTGACGCAAGTGCAGACGGGTCCAGAATACCTGGCAGAGACCTGTGGCATGTCTGAGCACATGTGGGAATATAGGAAGTCATTCCCAAACAGTGCTTCAAGAGGAACTTAACCCACCAATTTACTGTCTCCTAAAACAGTTAATTTTAAGACATGCCAACTGTCAAGGTTGCCAGGGTGCTTATTTCAGATCTGTACCGACCTCCCTCCGTTCTCAGTGCACAGAGCCTCCACATCGCCCGGGATGGATGACGCCTGGGATGGCGGGGACAGCGGCGGCGAGAAGAGGTAAGGGGGGGTCACCCTGACTTGCATCATACAAGCGATCGGGCGTCTTTACAGACGCCGGACCGCTTGTATGTAAATGGCCATTGCTGGCCGTTTAAAATCCTGGCAGTTTCCCGCTTGTGCGCACCCCCTGGCACACATGAGCGGGCGCGGGCATGAAGGATGTCTAAAGACGCCCACCCGCATCCAGGAGACTCCTGTCCGGCCGTCTTTCAGTGTTTGGCGGACGGGAAGTGGTTAAAGACCGTATTCAGAGAGTGGTGATCAATGATTCATACTCTGAATGGTCTGAGGTTGTTAGTGGTGTCCCAAGGTTCAGTGTTGGGCATGTTACTGTTTCTGTTTAATCTATTTATAAATTACATAGAATTGGGGATTAAAAGTACTATTTCTGTGTTTGCAGATGACACCAAGTTATGTGGTGGAATACAGTCCTTACAGGATGTCTCCAACCTACAAGCAGATCTGAATGCTCTGTGTGATTGGGCATCTATTTGGCAAATGAGGTTCAATGTTGATAAATGTAACGTTATGCACTTGGGGACTAAAAACATGCATGTGTCATACACTCTGGGGGGAGTATGTTTGGGGGAGTCAATGATGGAGAAAGATCTGGGTGTTCTGGTAGATCATAGACTCAATAATAGCATGTAATGTCAAGCCGCAGTTTCTAAAGCAAGCAAAATACTTTCTTAAAAGGGGTCTAGACTCCAGGGATAGAGACATAATCCTGCCCCTGTACAAAGCATTAGTAAGACCTCATCTGGAATATGCAGTTCAGTTTTGGGCACCAGTTCACAAAAAGGATGTTGTGGAATTGGAGAAAGTGAGGCGAAGGGTGACTAAACTCATAAGAGGCATGGAGGAGCTCAGCTATGAGGAAAGATTAGCTGACCTGACTTTGGTCTCTCTGGAAAAGAGACGAATAAGGGGGGACATGATCACCAGGTATAAATACATAAATGGTCCATATAAAGAGCTTGGTGCCAAATTATTCACTTTAAGGTCACTTCAAAGGACAAGGGGGCACTCTTTGCATCTGGAGGTAAAGAGGTTTAACCTTTGCTTACGGAAAGGATTCTTCACAGTTAGAGCTGTGAAAATGTGGAATAGGCTCCCCTAGGAACTAGTTCTAGCTAGCTCAGTTAACCCCTTCATGACTGAGGCCTTTTTTTCATTTTTTGCACCCATGTTATATTCCACATTTTAGGCCTGAAAATTACTTAAAACCCCCACACATTATATATTTTCTGAATGCCAAGACCCTGTAGAATAAAATGGTGGTAGTTGCAAATTTTTATGTTGTGCAATATTAGCGCAACTCCTTATTAAACCCCAAGATTTAGTGATAAATTAACGCGGGGGCGGGGGACTTTTAATTTTTTTTTATTATTATCAGATTTCTTTTATTTGAATTTAATTTTAAAAACTGTTTTTTTTGTTGTTTTTTTACTTTACTTTGACTGCTATCACATGGGGGGGCTTACAAGCCCCCCCATGTGATAGCAGATGGTGGTGACCGGTACTCTTTAAGGTGATGCTGGGGGTCCAAAAGACCCCCAGTGTCACCTTTACACTGGAAATAAGCTATTGAAGTGCAGATCACTCTTCAATAGCTTATAGCTGGGCTGCAGGAGCCCAGAACTGTCAGCCCAGGGACTGGAAGTGATGCAATCTGCATCGCTCCCGGTCCCATAGAACGGGGAGGGAATCGATGAACGGAAGTTCGTCGACCTCCTCCTCAGCTCCCCGCGGACACCAAGGGACCCGGGCCCGTAGGAGGGGCAACGGACCACCGGGAAGCACGGCGGCCAGAATCGCTTCTGTTGTAAAGCCGACAGTCGGCTCTACAAGTTTAAACAGAGTCCCGGCGGCAAAAGTCGCCGGAAGTCTGTTTAAACAGCCCCGATGCTGGCGACGTACACTGTACGTCATCAGTCACGAAGGGGTTAATTGTGTAAAAAAAAATCTGGATGAATTCTTAAATGCACAGAATATTACTGGGTATTGAGTTCTTATAGGTATATTAGGCATCAGAGATTGTTGATCCAGGGAATATCCGATTGCCTTATGGGATCAGGAAGGAATTTTTTTCCCCTGTTGGAGCTAATAGAACCATGCTTTATAGGGGTTTTTTTTGCCTTCCTCTGGATCAACAGGGGGTAGCTGTGGGCATAGCGTTCTGCTTAGGCTTTTCTTCTCCATATCTCTCTAGGTTGAACTGCATGGACTCGTGTCTTTTTTCAGCCTGACTAACTATGTAACTGATTATTTACTAGGAGAACATTTTGGCCCAAAACAACAATAAAAGGCACATTTACAACACTTCATGATTGGTGCTTTTCTGAAGAGGTACTGGGTTATCTCAGGCCTAACATTTACATACCTCCCAACCTTCTATGATGGGATAGAGGGACAGCCTTTAGCACAAGGTATGTAGGCAAAAGAAACACCCTCTACCATGCCCTCAGTTACGTAGACCATGTAGAATTAATTAGTAAAAAATGATTGGCTATACCCACAAGTGATTTTTTCACCACTATCTTTTCAAAATAATAATTTGATAATAAAAAAGTTTTGTGTGAAAGTTTTCGTGAAGTATAACACTTTTGGTTGTTAGGTATTGTCATGTCAAATAGACCACAATTAGTTCACATCAAGCCTTTAAAATCTCCCCTATTCTGAGTGAGAATATGCAACAATACCAATACCAGAGTTTAGTGGGGTTTTTTAAATGTGGTACCATGACAAAAAGAGTAAAACTCCCCTTCTCTCCCCTTTCCCCCTCCCCTCCCCCTTATTATTATAATTAATCCTCTTCTCTCTCCCCTATACGGATGTGGATATTTGCCCAACATCCCAAGCCCTAATACAGCCTATAGTAGTATGAGTATGCTATATATATCTGTTCCCATGTCAGAAGTATGAGTATGCTGTATATATCTTTTCCTATGTTATTTTCCATACTAATATACATGTATGTAACGTAAGCCAGATTGAGCTGGTCCCCGGGTGGCCATCGGTTGCTCCCTCTAAGTTAACATAATGTACATAATGTCAAATAACCCCATGCTGGGGGTAAGTAATTGTTCTCATATACTTTCTCTACTACCTACACCTCGAATGGCCAAGACTGTTTAATTGTACCAGACAGATTATGGGCGTCGTCGTCCTAGGACGACCAGGCTTAACCCAACCCCCCGCTGGGTGGATACTGATGAGGTACTTGCTCTGACGGTCCGCATCGAGCAATCGAACTCAGCTGGAGGGGCGTGACCCAATCGGGACGCACGAGGGGATATGACGTCATCACGTAATGGGCTGAAATAGACGCCCAGGTGGGCCATGGAATGTAACACTAGGCATGTGTGCAACGCTAGGATAAGAATCTACAACATACATGTACGCCATTTATCTACTCTGAGAACTATGTCCTGGAAAAATCGGCAATTCTAATGTCAGTCACGGTGGTGCATACATAGAAACAACGGTTTCTTGGTGGTTGACTGAATCTATCTAGGGGTATCAATTCCTCTAAATCCCCTGCTTTCCTTGGTTATGGTTTATATTCCCACTTGATATATCTCTGTTTTTTTTCCCCCGGTGGGGCAGCTGCCCACACTTGAGGAGGGTCTTGCCTTGGTAAATAATATACTGTTTTCTTTCTTGGTGACATGGGCTGACTAACTGATAGTGGCTTTTGCCCGTCATGGTGGTTCTTTCTTTCTTTGTTACACTCTTTCCCCTCCTCCTCTTTTCTATCTGGTCTTCATGCCATTTTTTCTCGGACTCTCTAGTTGTTGCCAAAGTATTTTTTGACTTACTATGTGGGCCTCACTTATGCCTAGACGCTTCCGTCCTGGCTGATTCATTCCACTGTCTGGATGAAGTTTTGAAACCATAAAAGCCTTTGAAGTATCTGACACTGCTTTGTGGGGGCATCCGCTGGTTCCGCCTGGGACTGGTAAGGCAGACACTTGTTTGTATGAAATGTCAGCCTCTAATGGCCTTTGCTGCTTTTTGTCTATTTTGATTAGCCCCTTTGTGGCCCTTGTTGTTTTTTGTTTATTATGATATTTTCTTTGCATACCAGCTGGTGCAACTGGCTGATGACTTTTGAATGTCAGATTATACTTTGGACATTACAGTGCATTGTTATTCTTCTTACTTTCTTCACTGTTTGATTAGAACTAAGTATATTATCCTCAATGGGATATTAACTGGTTAATTTATATGATTGTTTTATACTTTCAATCATGAACATCTTTAGACCTGAGGAAGCATGGTGACACGCGAAATGCGTTGTCGTTATACTCCACCAGTATCTCCTGGATCTTGTACAAAATTCCATATGATGTAATGCACTAATGACTGTAAATGGTTGATAATGTCAATTGACTCAACTAGGAGAACAATTTAATGCTAGGATAACATAATTGGTTGAACGACTTTAACAAACAACAATCAGTTCTAACGTACCATACCAAAATTACTTAGTTGGAACGGATGGTCCTAATTACCTAATAAAATTCCATCTTTGCTCCGTTCTGATCATACGGAAGACAAACGAATGAACTCACTAGGTGTCCAGTCAATTGGATAATATCAACCACATTGTAGGGGGTGCGACCTACAAATGAATTTACTTATATGAATCAACTAAATGAATTGTATCCATGTAATTATAACTAGCCAAAGCTCAGGATTCTGGTGGAGGTTGAAGGTGTTCCTCTTGAGCTGCTTCTTCCTTTTTATACTATGAGCTCTTTCTTTTTAATCATGTATCTAATAAAAACTATATTTTTTATATAAATTACCATCTTATGTGCCTAAAAAAAACCCCAAATCTCCATAAATCTCTTTTTTGTAAGTATTGTCTACACATCTGTCCAAAAACAAAAGATGAGGGATTTGGTTCCATAAAAGGGACAGTCCACTCAAATCAGGGACAGTTGAGAGCTATGCATTTATGGTGAACAGTAAAGTGACACCTTGGGCTTAATGAATAAAGTCAAAAAGAGAGAAACAGTTGCATGTAACATGTGATCACTTGTCAGTTTCCACCTGATTGACATTCACATGCAGATACCGGTATATGCAGAAGTTTGTATTACTTCATGCTAATTGTCTATTCATCGGAGGTGGATACCCAGTAAACATGAATGGTAAATAGTGGCATGCCTTGTGCAGTCCATGGTGCTGAAGGCATCTATTCCACTGTCTGGATGAAGTTTTGAAACCATAAAAGCCTTTGAAGTATCTGACACTGCTTTGTGGGGGCATCCGCTGGTTCCGCCTGGGACTGGTAAGGCAGACACTTGTTTGTATGAAATGTCAGCCTCTAATGGCCTTTGCTGCTTTTTGTCTATTTTGATTAGCCCCTTTGTGGCCCTTGTTGTTTTTTGTTTATTATGATATTTTCTTTGCATACCAGCTGGTGCAACTGGCTGATGACTTTTGAATGTCAGATTATACTTTGGACATTACAGTGCATTGTTATTCTTCTTACTTTCTTCACTGTTTGATTAGAACTAAGTATATTATCCTCAATGGGATATTAACTGGTTAATTTATATGATTGTTTTATACTTTCAATCATGAACATCTTTAGACCTGAGGAAGCATGGTGACACGCGAAATGCGTTGTCGTTATACTCCACCAGTATCTCCTGGATCTTGTACAAAATTCCATATGATGTAATGCACTAATGACTGTAAATGGTTGATAATGTCAATTGACTCAACTAGGAGAACAATTTAATGCTAGGATAACATAATTGGTTGAACGACTTTAACAAACAACAATCAGTTCTAACGTACCATACCAAAATTACTTAGTTGGAACGGATGGTCCTAATTACCTAATAAAATTCCATCTTTGCTCCGTTCTGATCATACGGAAGACAAACGAATGAACTCACTAGGTGTCCAGTCAATTGGATAATATCAACCACATTGTAGGGGGTGCGACCTACAAATGAATTTACTTATATGAATCAACTAAATGAATTGTATCCATGTAATTATAACTAGCCAAAGCTCAGGATTCTGGTGGAGGTTGAAGGTGTTCCTCTTGAGCTGCTTCTTCCTTTTTATACTATGAGCTCTTTCTTTTTAATCATGTATCTAATAAAAACTATATTTTTTATATAAATTACCATCTTATGTGCCTAAAAAAAACCCCAAATCTCCATAAATCTCTTTTTTGTAAGTATTGTCTACACATCTGTCCAAAAACAAAAGATGAGGGATTTGGTTCCATAAAAGGGACAGTCCACTCAAATCAGGGACAGTTGAGAGCTATGCATTTATGGTGAACAGTAAAGTGACACCTTGGGCTTAATGAATAAAGTCAAAAAGAGAGAAACAGTTGCATGTAACATGTGATCACTTGTCAGTTTCCACCTGATTGACATTCACATGCAGATACCGGTATATGCAGAAGTTTGTATTACTTCATGCTAATTGTCTATTCATCGGAGGTGGATACCCAGTAAACATGAATGGTAAATAGTGGCATGCCTTGTGCAGTCCATGGTGCTGAAGGCATCTCGAGCGTAGCAGGGTGTAATGATGAAGGTTACAATAAAAATGTGATGTGATTAACATTTTATATTTACATTATATTAACATTAAATACAAACAAAAAATCTTGAAATAACAATAAATAGATTATTTTTAGCTAATCCCTGCTGATATATAGTACAGTAGCGCCTATGTAATGAAGCATTGAAGGACCATATGAGAAATAGTTTTCAAAAACAAAAAGTTTAGTGAATTAGGTGTTAAAGCTGAACTCCAGGCAGATAAGAAAAAACACCAATTCATGCAGGTACCTGAATCTGGTCTGATATCAGGCTCTTGCAATACCTGTATAGTAGCATTGAGACTGCGAAAGGGTGACGTAGCACAATCAGTCAATCAATTATGTTGCAGTGCCCATGTGCTAACAAGTGATATATTGACGGGAGAAAAGAGCAAAGTGGCATAGATTAGGGATGCTCTGATACCGATACAAGCATCGGTATCGGCGGCGATACCGAGTATTTGCATGAGTACTCGTGCAAATACTCAGATACAAAAAA
This sequence comes from Nanorana parkeri, assembly GCF_000935625.1. NCBI lineage: Eukaryota > Metazoa > Chordata > Amphibia > Anura > Dicroglossidae > Nanorana > Nanorana parkeri. Next base: position 390,851 of record NW_017307207.1, read on the forward strand.
CCGCCGCACAGAGGACCTCCATAGCGTCTTCAAAGAAACAAGATGGCCGCGAACTCCTCCTCCAAAATTGTATTTTTAAAAATAGACATTAAATAAAGAAATAACTTTGTAGATATTGCTAACTAAGGCTTGTATCCCCCTAGTGGGGAAAATAGATGAGCACATGTCCAGACTCCAGACCAGAACACTGTATAGTGTGGCACAGCTATATCCAATTCTGCATACCTGGCTTTATATTATAAAAAAATGTAATAATAATATAAAGCCAGTTATACAGAATTGGATATAGCTATGCCACACTATACAGTGTTCTGGACATGTGCTCATCTATTTTCCCCACAATGGGGATAGAAGCCTTAGTTAGCAATGGCATGATAAATTTTCATTTCATGTTCATTTCATGTTCATGTTCTTCATAATATTCAGAAACTGACCTAAAATCATGATTTTGTATTGCTTTAGAAAAAATGTGAACTGTCCCTTTAAGAAAAAGTATCGGTAATTGGTATGGGCGAGTACTTGGTCTTAAAAAAGAGCATCCCTGGCAGAGATTAACTCATCAATCTTCTGCTTTTCCTTTACTGTCAATTCACAGGCTGGGGAAGAGACCTAATTGTGTTACTTAAAGTGGCACTTCACTCACAAGTTAAATCTTAAAAGTGCATTCAAGTACCTTTAACAAAAATGTAGATTTGTTATCACTTGTCTTTTTTTGTTTTCCTTTGTTAATTTGGTTTGTGTGTCTCTTTGTTTTCCGTCTAGGTTCCAGTTGGCTCGTCGCGGCGTTCTTGGGCAGTTTGGGGTCCTTGAAGGTGGAAGGGATGCCGTTATTTATGGAGAATGGTTTGGGGACCCATCATAGGTGTGGGTGTCCTTTAAGTGATGGCAAATTGTTGAGCACCTAATTTTTGGACTGGATGTGTCTACGGTTAACAGATAGATGTCCCCGAGGTGGTGGTGTTACGGCTGGGGGCCAATTAATAGTCATCTGAAGTCGTAGACACAGTTGTTATGGGGCGGTGTTTCCTTTGCTTGCTACATGTGCCTTCAGGGACCCGGAGACCTGGGGTACAAAAACTTTTATACTGGGTTATGTTTTGTTTTCAGATAATATATTGGTTTATTTTTGTATTGAAGTTTTGTATTTAATTAAAGTAAACAAGTGGCTGCTGTGGCCTTTTGAGCTCCATACAGTCTGGCGTGTTATTGTGGAAAATGGGGGGAGTTCGGTGGGGGAATAGGTCACAGGGCGGAATGGAGAATGGTGGAGAAGAATGGTATCTCTCAAGTACTCTTGTCATGTGATAGACTATAATTTCAATACAAATTAGTAAACTAAACATGAGATTATAATCCTTCACGGGAACGAGCTTGGAGAGGTGGCTACTTTACATTATACACAGGGACCATGGGGAACAAAAGTAGCCACCCTCCAGAATGAAGGACAGTCTAAGAACCAATTTGGAGATGATTTGAGGATCTACAGTTGAATGATACACAAATAAGATACATTTTTGTTAATAGTTAAGGTACTCGAATGCATTTTTAAGATGTAACTCCTCATTTTAGTATCACTTTAACTGCAGTAGAATAAGGTCAGGTCTCCAGGCTGGCTCTGCTGTCTGTCAGGGGTGGGTAAATCCCAAGACAGGATGGAAAGAAAAACAAATTATTTGGCAGGCAAAACAGCTTGCTTGCACGAATTTCATGTGCATTTATCTATTTCAGCTTTCATTTCATAAGGAAAAATTATTATTTTTTTAGGCTGGTAATGATTATAATTTTGGTGTTCGATTAATCGAAATTTTTTTTAATCGATTAATTTCGATTAATTATAAAGCACATACAGATCCGTGACATCAATTTTTTAAACTACCACTATCACACATTTACAATGTCTCTAAGATGTTATTTTATTCTCTTACATCATTAACTGACAATGTGTTCACTGCTGTCTGTGACTTCCTGTCTTTGTGATAACCACACCTCTTATTACTTCTATGGGAATCACACGGACAGGAAGGGAGTTAAAATCTCCCAAATGGGGCCACATACAAAAATAAAAAACTGAAAGAAATGTAAAACCTTCCCTGAGTTATCCAAAATGAAAAGAGAAAGTCGCTGGAGGTAGGCTTTCAATTTGGATAATTAGTGACTTCTGAGAATGCACCCTGGGGAAGTCTGGGTAAGCTGGATGAAAAGTATCTCTTACTCACTAATAGGAACATGCAGGAGGTGGTAAAGGATGGGAAGGCCAGCCATTTCCTTAATACTTCTAGGAAGTGTCAAAGAGTTGTTGTTCTAGCACCCCAGAATTTGGGGAACCAAGGCTACTCAAGAACTCTAGTTTCTATTGAGTTCCTGTACGGTAATCACTAGTATACGATCAGTAATAAACTCTTTCTGTTACATTTATGTTAAAGGAGAACTATGAGGTGAGTGATTTTCACTCAGCCTCATAGTTCGAGCCAACGTGTGACAATCAAACTGTCACACGTCTGCTCAATAGATCGGTAAGTGAGCGAACGCATACCGTCGCTCGCTCACTTCTCGATCATCTACCTGCAGAGAGCCGTGACTGTCACTCACGGCTCCCTGCAGGGATTCCCCCCTCCCCTGTCCAATCCTCCAGTGCTGACTGGGAGGGGGCGGGTACAGATGGCTCTGCCTCTAGATAGGCAGATCCAGCTGTCACTCACGCAGCTGGATGGATCTCGACAGTAATGTCGGGATCCATCCCGGCTGCGGCGGTCTCAGTATACCGCGAGCTGTAGCTAGCGATATACTGAGCTTTGGGTCACAGGAGGAGGTTAGTATATGTCCTCCCGTGACCCTTAGGAGAACTATGGGGAAAAACATTTACCCCATAGTTCTCCTTTAATAGTGCCTCCTTGCTTCTAAGTGCAATCCAAGCAAGAAGATCTTAAATTCATGGCTTCTGCAAGGACCTCTTCTTCTCCTCAGCATGCTTGGCTAAGCAAGTTTGAACCAGGACAAAACTCAACTCCATGATGCATTACTGACCTTCCCCTCTAATTCTATATGTAAAAGGTACTGTCAGTTGGCAGCATGTCAGGAAGAAGGTTGGCACAGACATAACATTTTTGAGGTTTTAGATCTATAATTGATTATATCTTGCTCTGTCGCTTAATAAAAACCTGTATTTTTTGCCTCATCTTTCATAAAGGATCAGGGAGAGAATCTAGAACACAGGCAACTCCTCCAAGCAAATCATTTTTTCTTAGCAGACCATATTTCATAATGGAAATGTCTGAGCCTTTTTCTGGTATATAATAACCTACTCTGAGAAATGTGTTTTACTAAGCATATCGGCAAGCAGTATAGAGTGTCTTGATGAGTCAGCTGCTGTTAACCTCTTCATGGGCTGCAAAATACTGATCCAAGGAGTGTCAATTGGCATCCAGTGGCTGCTTCAGTGCTGCAGGAGTTAAAACCAGAACCGTGTTGTAGCTGTAGGGAAGGCTCAGCTCTCCAGCAGGTCTTATGAGCAAGGAGAGTCTAGGAATGTAGAATTACTGTAGGTTTAATTATGGTCAGTGGGGAAATACAAATAAGTATGTTAGGAGCTGCAATGGTCTAAGGTTCAAAGGCTGTAGGGATCTCACTAAAAACAATTCAGCCCATTAACTAGCATATATGCTACCTCCTGCTACACATTTAAATGGCCCCCACTGGACGGCATCCATGCAGCTGCTTAATAAAAAGCTCCCAAAACTGCCTGGTCCTCCCACTCTTATCAGGGTTTCCATGGAAACTGCTAAGCAAAAAATAGCTTTTCTTACGCCTGATACTCTCTACGTATACATTATAATCCTGCAAGGTTTCCTTGGAAAGCGGAGAGGAAAGGGGAATCTGAGGGGGGGGGTTATATAGCAGAGTTTAGAGAGTGAAAACAGAGGACTCAGCAGTCAGCACCATCCAGAACAGCAATGGCAACTGTATAAGGGTCAGGGACTTTATGGTAGCTCAGTACAGTATCAAGGACAGAGTAGGATCCGAAGTATTCAGTTCTAATCATCTGATAAGGTTTAGCATTAACATTAGTCCAGGTCAGCCTAACTTTTTTCTACCAAATGCATCACGGTCCTATAGTAGTAGTGGGTTTTACTGTTCTTTAATTAAATGCTGAACAGCAGTCTGGTGTCAAATGTAGTACTACAGTTGGAGAACACTTAACTTTTTCTTTAAGAGAATAATATAAAATATTAATAAGATTTTTTTAGCTGCGGGTGAATTCCTGATAGTCTGAATCACTAACTGCCTATTTACGTTAATTGGGAACCCCAGTGATTAGAGCTGCCATGTCAGAGCTCTTAGCACTGCCCCCTCTTGTAGTAACACACTTGTGAAAGAGAAAGAGAGACGCACACAATTTGCCTCTATACAAAGCATTTCTAAAACGTAATTTTAAATATGCAGTTCAGTTTTGAGCACCAGTTCAGAAAAAGGATATCCTGTGGCTGGGAAGGGTGCAGAGGAAAACTAAACTGATGAAGGACAACAGTGAGGATTAACTGAACTGAATCTATTCTCCATTAAGAAAAGACATTTTCTCTCTCAGGTCAATTCCTTTGCTCAGTGGCCGGGTGCAAAAGCCAGCCTGCTATTGGCTATTTCTAACTGGAAAAAATAGCAGGCTGGCTATTGCATCCGCCCACTAAGGAGAGGAGTGGACCTGAGAGAGAACTTTAAGGGGCCGGATAACTGGGAGTTTACTGTGCAACCAACCCTGGAGTGAGTGCATATAGGCAGGAAGTGACTGGAGGAGATCAGCAGCACTGAGATACTCCAAAGGGTCAAACAAAAGTTAAATCAATAGCATTTTATGGATAAAAAATAGCAGTTTTAGGTTGATTTGATCGCTTTGTATTAGGGATGTCCCAATACCATTCTTTCAAGACCAAGTACATGTACTTTCCCTCAGGTACTTGCCGATACCAATTACCGATACATTTTCTTAAAGGGACATGTGACATATTTTCTAAAACATTACAGACTAATGATTTTAGGGCAGTTTCTCACCAGGCTGTGTCCAGATTTCACCAGAGCCGCGTCCAGATCTCACCAGGGCCACGTCCAGATCTCACCAGGGCCGCGTCCAGATCTCACCAGGGCCCCATCCAGATCTCGCCAGGGCCACGTACTGATCTCACCAGAGCTGTGTCCAGATGAGTTAGACAATCCGATTTAAAAATTTAAAGGGTCGGTATCAACCTTTAGTATCGGGATATACTAGTATTAGTATCGGGACATCCCTACTTTGTATAAATACATAAATGTCACATACAGTAAATGCAGTGGAAAGTTGTTCGCGTTAAGGTCACTGCATGACACAAATGCACTCTTTTGCTGTAGGGGCTACTTACCTTCTTAGTTTCGGCGGCACGTCTCCTATGGCATGCGGCTATATACACTTCCGGGTTTTACCACCAGGTGTCTCAGCCACAGCCAATCAGCAGCATCCACATCATTTGGCATCATCCTTACAGGGCTGGCACATTATGAACGGACACTGGTACAATATTTGTCCATGTAGTTACCAAGCCCCCACATGCCCTTCCATGTAGGATAATTGCTCTCACTGTGGTTCGCTGGAGTCCCAAAGCTTTAGAAATGGCTTTATAACCTTTTCCAGACTGATAGATCTCAATTACTTTCTTTCTGTAACGGCCACCGCCGTAGACCGTAGCCGTCGGGAGCCAGCAGCCAGCCGCTTCTCGGATCCGCCGCTGCGTTCCATGGTGGAGCACACGCTCGTCACTTCCGGGTTCTGAGGCCGGGTGCGTTCCACCTTGGAACGCGGAAGTGCGCCGATCCGTTGGGCGGCTCCTCCCCACTTCTCCAGAACTATATAAGCTCCCAGACGAGACAGCATGGCGTTCTACTATTGAGCCAGAACGCCTGCTGTCTCCTGGGACCCTCTATTGCCTCCAGCCTGTGCCTGCCAGTCACCCACTCTGGGACCGGACTCCAAAAGGACCCCCAGCTCCTCCCATCCACTTCAACCCCTCAAACAGCAAGTATTCAGTGCAGTTGCACACTCTTCATAAAGACTGTATGCTATCTCACCTCCATCTGTAAGGTCTTACTACTCGCTGGGAAACTGAACCATTGCTGTACTGTCTTTATGCTCTCTATAACCAACCATTGCCTGTACTGACTTGTGCTCTCGCTCACCATCTACTCAGTAGTTCCCAAATTGACACTGGTGCCCAAGGGTAGGGCTTATGCAGGAATAACCCACTCTGAAAAACAACTATTATTTATTTTGAGGCTGTGATGCTAGAAACCCTAACTCTCCGTTAAGTTGAGAGTGAAACCAGGGTTTCCCTGCCTGAGAAGCCTCCGCAGTTGAGATCCACAACCCCCACATCCATTACAGGCGTGACACTTTCTCATTTGTTCCTGGATTTCTTTGGATCTCGCCATGATGTGTAGCTTTTGAGGATCTTTTGGTCTACTTCACTTTGTCAGTCAAGTCTTATTTAAGTGATTTCTTGATTGTGAACAGGTGTGGCAGTAATCAGGCCTGGGTGTGGCCAGAGAAATTGAACTCAGGTGTGATAAACCAGAGTTAAGTTATGTTTAAACAGGGGCAAACACTTTTTCACACAGGGCCATGTGGGTTTGGATTTTGTTTTCCCTTAATAATAAAAACCATCCTTTAAAAACTGCATGTTGTGTTTACTTGTGTTATCTTTGACTAATATTTCAATTTGTTTGATGATCTGAAACATTAAAGTGTGACAAACGTGCAAAACAATGAAAAATCAGGAAGGGGGCCAACACTTTTTCACACAACTTTTATGTCTCTAATTTGTTTTTTTTATTTTTTTTAAGTATTGGATAGAGTAGTGGAGGGTTGGACCCTCTGTCAGTCCGCTACTGCTTTTGAGGATTAGCAAGGAGTGTGTTTCTCTGCTGGAGCAAAGTGCACCATGCTTTAAAAGGGTCCCTGTTTAAACTGGGGAGGGGTAGGGTGTTGAGAATGCAGGGTGTTTCTTTAAGTTGAACGTGAAGGACACAGTCTGTTTTGAATCTATCTAAGTTAGAATCTCACTCCTGCTGTATTCTCTGTAATGTAAAATAATTCAGTACGCATTATAATGCCATAATGGCAATTATAGTGGCAATGACCTGATATGATACGTCAGATTTAGAAATATAATCATTGGAGTAGTGAGTTATATATGAAGCCATCGGGTTATTCATTCAATATCTACTTAATCTGGTCCCTCCGTTTTCAGTGGTTTGACCCTACAGGAAGATATTTTAGCTAAGATCTGTTTTAATAAAGAAGAAAAAGGAGTATTCGTCCCAGGCCTAGTAGGCTCTTCTAGGAGGGAAGTAATGGATCTTATACTATGGGACCATAATGGAGCTCTTACCTCAGATACCTGAAGGTTTATGTATGAGAAGTGTGACAACAACCAGCAACCAGTCAGAATCTGTTTACCGTTCATCTCTACACTGCAAAAATGCCCTCTGATGTGCAAGGAAAAAATAGACCCTTGCTTTAACCAGTTGACATCAGGGGTGTTAAACCCCCTTCCCATCCCAAACATGTAAAGCCTTAAAATTGCGCATTCGCGCGAAACCTCAAAAAAACTACATTACCCAAAATTGGCCATAGGCGACGCATTAAAAGCTTTTACCGCTCATCAGTTTAGTGTTATCAGTGATTGATGGCCTCACTGCTGAATGATTGCTCTCACTGCTGTTCGCTTCAATATGTAACATGTGTAGCGCAATTGTCATTTATCAGCTTCTTCTCTCTGGCAGTAGGAGCCAGATGACTGACAGGTGAATGTGGAAGTGATGTAATACACATCACTTCTGCATTCACACTACAGAGGGAGAACAGCAAGGAGCTGATCTCCCTCCCTCCTTCTCCTGACGCCCTCCCGAGCCGGTCCCGGGCCGCAGATGGGCTAGCGGATCCCGGGATTAAAGGTGAGGGGTCAGGAGGGGGGAGATGGCGGCACTGCGATTGGGGGGGGCGCTCCGAAATTCACACCATACAACCGATAGGTTGTATGTGAAACAGCCGTTAACGGCTGTAGTAACGAGCGGGTCTTTCCTACCCGTGCGCACGCGTTAGGGGGCGCGCGCGAGCAGGAAAAAAATGCCGTCTAGCGACGGCAACCCGCTGATGCTAGTCTGCCATCCGTCCGTTTTTTCTTAACGGGCGGACGGCAAGAGGTTAAAAGAGTTTATCATAAATACAATAAATAATAGGGATAGGGATGATGGTGGGATCATAAATATGGTAAGTTAAAAAGAAAAAAGTCAACATTACATTCACCATTTACCCATCCAGCACTAGCCCCGAACGGGTCACTGCATTTCTTCCAGTTACTGTATAACAAAAAAGCAAAATTGTTTGCTTTTGAAAATAGTTTGAATTTGTTGGACAAATAAAGGGGGATAAGGAAGATTGATGACATAAATCTCCCAAGATTTATCTGAACTTCCTAGGCAAAAATCGAGAGCAGGAAGCGCTAGGGATCTAATACTTTTATATCTCTCTTCGCAATGTTCCTTTTTTTATTTTCTTTTTTTTTGCATAGTCTATTGCATTTTGACTATGTTGTGGGACCAGCAATAGGAATGTGCATGGTTTAATTTTAGACTTCAATTCCACTGTCCCAAAGTAAAATACCTGTGTGAGAAGTCAGAGGTAGAAGCTACCATTCCCATATTCTTCGTCTGCACACAAATTCCCTATGAGCAACATTACTGCCACAAAAGACAAGAATTGCATGACTGATGGATTTGTCAATTTTTCGTCCCTCCGTTAAAACCCCAATAAACACACTGACTGCGCGACATGGATTTTAACGGCCACAGCAGCCCTTTTATTAAACCAACAACTTTAACAATAACCAAATATACAAAAATAATACTTTAAACAAGGGTTGACCTGAGAAGGGGTCTTTGGGTGCACGACAGACCAAAAAAGGCCCCTCTTAACACTCGACCCATGTCCCCAGCCGCACCACAACCAGCTCGAGGACACTTACTCCTTCTGGGTTCCCAAGGGGCCAGGCCCCGCCCTTTACAAATCCGGACACCAACAGGGGGAAGCACCCATACCAGCTGAGGGCCCCCCATTTTTTGTAATGAACTCCGATTTTGTAGACCCCCCAAAGACCCCCTAACCCGCCAAGCTGCTGTGACAAAAGAAAAAAAAAACCCAACCCCCATAACCACAAAATTCAGGGAGGGAGGGTGGGCCAACCTGCTTCCTTCGTCGATTTCCAGAAAGAGGACGTCCCTCAGCCCACGCAGTTCCTTCCCATGCGGCTCCTCCTGGACACCTGACTCCAACGTCCAATCAGGTAAGAGCAGCTATTCCCATTTTATTTTTAACCCTTTCTCCCGGGACTATTCCTCCCCCCAGTCATGTAGCCCCTCCGCTTAGTCTCTCCGTGTCTGTCTTTTTTTGGTCTTTTTACACAGGCCGCCTTCTTTTTTTCCACGGATACACTTTAGAGAAGCCTTGGCACTAGAACTTTTGAAATTAAAATTACAAATGTTAGAAAAGTCTGAAAATCAGGCTAAATATGTATAAAGTACCAATATATACTGTTATGTCCTTTACAGATAAACAATCTGGAAATTGGTATCAAATCGTGCTTACATTAAATGTTTGTAAGCTCAATTGTCCCTACTCAGCACCATCTAGTGCTAAAGTGATGGTATGAGCCACAGAGTTTGTTCAGCATGGAGGGGCATATAACAGCAAACAGGGGAGCAGAGAGGCTAGCATACCTCCAGATGGTCAGCTCAAAATAGGATATACTGTAATTATTGCATAATAATAAAAATAGTGTTTTAAAAGATACCATGGAAAGCCTGAACATCACTAAATATAGCGAAGGAGGGAGAGGAAAGTGAAGAACAGAAAATCCCAGAGCCAGCAAGTTAAAGGCACTCAGAGTCAGCGAGTGTATGAGAGCACTCTTTCTGTGAATGGGCTGTATAAATGTATTGTGTTATTTTGCTTTATGTTCTCACATAATGTGAATTTTTAGAACTTGTCACTGATTTTTACAATAAATGACATTAGTCTTAGGAATTAATACAAGATTAATAAATATAAAATACAAGTATAAAATAGTATTAAAAAAACATTATTCAGAATGAGGCAATATGAGTTCACTGAACATAACTATAATTTTCCTTTTGATGAAATACTGATCCGTACGTCCTCAACTACAGTAGTATGATTGACAGCTCAGGTCATGAAGCATGAAAACAGGGAAGGCTCCCCTTGCATCACAGAAGATATTCCACTTTGAAATTGTTCAAATATGACAATTGAAAGCATCAGTTCTATTTGGGATTTCAACAACTCTCTGTTTTCAACCAATATCCTGTCTTTTTATTAAACTAAAAAAAATCTTCTTTACACAACCCTGTAGTGAGCATAAAGTAATGAACGTAATAGTAAAGCCATATAAGTGATTTTATAAATTGCCTTCTACCTGCAGACATTCCAGTTTCTTTCACTGTTCAATTAGCAGGCTGGGGGCAAAGAAAGGACCCCTATTACAGTCTATAGCCATAATAGAGAAAGCGGTGTCATCCACTCGGCTGTGCTGCCTAACAGGGTTGTGTAACTCTCAGGAATGGATGAACGGAAACACAAATCCTTTTGCATGTATAACTGCTCCCTTTTATGTATTTAATCTGTGTATTTAGCTGTTTGACTGGAGTTTAGCTTTAGACCTTTATACCACTGGAAGAGACACTTTTTTCCACCCTTCCACTTTTCAGCATTTACTACTTTATAGTATGTATTACATTTACTGTGTAAGAGCAGCTGCACTGGAGATTTAGGGAAAGACCTTTGGACTTGTTTCTGGTATCTAGCTATCAAATTCCGACACTGCGACCACACTCCCCCAGTTCAGAATATAAGCTACATTGCTCTGGGACGAAGAAAGGTTATGAACCCAATTTGTATTCCTGTACACCTGAATGGCCAGACATCTCATGAAGGCCTCCAGGGAAACTCTGGTCATTGTAACCACCAATCTTATCCTTGGCGCTCCTGCTACAAGCAATCCACTTTTTAATAAAACACATGCAGAGCTGTTCATGCAAAAATTAAGATTATTTTTTGTTTTTTACGTGGCCCTGAAAATCATTCACAGATATATCGTTCTTAATTATATAGTAATGTAATTTAAAATTAGCTATTTGCTTTTAAGAAGTACTGAAAGGAGACAGAAGAAAATTGGTTTCTCATGCTAGCAATAAATGTAATTAATTATCTGCTTCTTAGCTACTTGCTCATTCATGCACATTATCAATCCTGGTTTCACTGGAGCACTACTCATTAATGGCCCCCTGGAACTAGGAGCAGGAACACACAGAAAGCAGAAACATACAACAGACTCACGGTAGTGTGAACGATCTTTCAGTCGATAGCAAGCAGGTGATGTTTAATCAGCATGTCTTTATTAGAAAGAGCTATCCTTTTTTTTCTTTAACACATTCTACCAATTTAACGCATAATGCAGATATTTAATAAAATATGGCAAACAATCAGATTTAAATTTGACAATGCCAGATCACTGAAAAATTGAATTGTGATTGGTAGAAGCATACAAACTAGCCAGAGCACAGCTCAGGAAGGTATATGGTTCCATTTACTGTCCTTATAATACAGTAGAATCCAGAAAGAAATAAGATGGGATTTCAGGGCTTATTTAAAAGATCCAAAGTAAGATGATTTTTTAAATAAGGTCGCGGGCAGCCGTAAAGCCTGCACATCGATGCAGAAGCCTGTGTCTGGGTGGGACAGGTGCTACGTATAGCAGCATTCAGCCACCTGTACATTTTTATGACAGGACACGGCTACACATGGCTACACTCCAACCTGAACTTGCACATCTGTACAGGTGCGAATGCACGCCCTTTGTGCAGGCAGTAAATACCTGTAATAAATAAATAAATGTGCAAGTTTGGTTCGGCGTGTAGCCACATCTTGTCATAGAGATGTACAGGCAGCTGCACATGGCTATGCATAGCACCTGTCCCACCTGGACGCAGGCTTCCATGTGAACATGGCCATAGTTTAATGGCTCTGGTAAGGCAGTTTTCAACAGACGGACCACACTTGATATGTACCAGGAAGCTACACAAATGATATATACAGAAACAAAAAGGTGAAAGAGTCCAAGATGTTTTCATTATTTGAAATCTGATCACACAAAAAACAGCCAACTCATTTCAGGGGCAACAACATTCCATCTTCCTCAAGGCTTAGAAAAATTAAATGAGGATTTGAATGGAATTTATATTGGGTCTGATATGAATGCTCCTTATGACTTCAAATCATACACTGTGGTTAGCAAAAGTTCACCATTACAGTAATACAGAAGCGCAAGGGTGGACAAACTCAAGCTCTCCAGCTGTTGTGGAACTACAACAGCAACAGGCATGACTCCCAGAAAAAGATGCATCATGGGATTTGTAGTTTCACCATAGCTGGGGGGCTGGAATTTGCCCACCCCTGCTCTTAGAGTCTTCTTAGAACAGAATTGTCTTGTAGAGCTGCAGCTAACGATTATTTTCAAAATCGATTAGTTAGCCGATTATTAAGTTCGATTAATCGGTTAATCGGATAAACAATAAAAGAAAGTTTCAAAAATGGCTCCAGTGATGGCTCCTAGTTTGTATTGAGGTTGTAGTCCATCACAGGAGCAAGCTTGGAGCGGTGGAAGTAAAAAAGAAAAAAAAGATAGTGTGGTGTGCAATATAGTGAAATGGAAAGTGTAAAATTATACAGCAATGAATGCAGAATGGCACCGGCTATAGAGGACTAAAAAACCCAGCAAAAGCACATTATACAGCGCAATGCAGAACACCGCCAGCTATAGAGGAATACAACAAATCCCAGCAATAGTACATAATAGCTGGCGGCATTCTGCATTGCGCTGTATAATGTACTATTGCTGGGTTTTGTAGTCCTCTAGCTGGTGGTATTTAGCATTGTACCACTGTATAATGTATTGCTGGGATTTGTTGTAGTCCTATAGCTGGTGGTATTCCGCATTGCGCTGTATAATGTATTATTGCTGGGACTTGTATTATTGCTGGGACTTACCTGACCAGTCTTCCAGCAACTTGCTTCTGAGATTGGACCTGTCTATCAGCTGCTGCCATCCCCCCACCCCTGCTCCTCCTTACTACATCTCCCCGCGTGCCTTGCCGATCGTGGATGGGCAGGAAATGTGAAGCGGGGGGGAGGGGCGGCGGGTGGAGCGTGGATGCGAGCGGGTCTGGCAGCGGCGAGCGTGAGGTGGGGAGGAGGTGCGGCGCACAGCGTGTGGAGCTGTGAACAGGGCTAACTGATGGGAAGCCGATTAATCGATTATTGAAAAAGTTGACAACTTTTTCAATAATCGATTATAATCGATTATGTCGATTAGTTGTTGCAGCCCTATTGTCTTGTCTTACTTTTAAAACAAAGTCAAACAGTAAGGGATTTATTCTTTATTGTAGGATTTCTGTGAACCAGAAATTTGGAAACATATTTGGTCCAGAGGTGAAAAAAGATTTTCTTGGCTCTACCCCATCCTAAAATTAAGAACTCCCTTATCTTTTAAACTTGTGATGGAAGTAAGACATGCAATTACTGTAACGTCTGTTCTAAAGCAGAGCTTAAGCCTTTTGGGTCTCTGGAGCATTTATGCAAATATGTACACTTTACCACAAGCAAGGAACCTCGCTCCTGATGAAGCGTTCTGAGGAACCAGCCCCTTCTGAGTGTAAAGCCACCCCAGTCCTTCCCTCCTTTATTACCCTAATGGCTGAGTATGTTTACCCCAATAGATACATATTGTTTTTCTGTGAACTTTTTCCTATCCTATTCAGATAAACCCCTTTTCATAGTAAATACTATAGCCAATGGTAACATTTAAATGTTTATGGTCTCATCTATTTTTTTTAATTTTTTTTTTAGCTGATGGAAAATTGTCAAACCTTTGTTCAAAATGTTTTTTGCTTGGTATGGTTATACTCAATTATGTATCTGCTCTTAGTACATCAACATGTATAAATGAATGCTAGTACTTTAGTGTGTTACCTCCATGTTTTTCTGTGAATCTAGGGCTGCAATTAATGATTATTTTCATAATCAATTATTTGGCCGATTATTATGTTTTGATGAATCGATTAATCTGATAAAAAAAGTAAATAAATACCATACATAACTGAAAATGAAAAATCACAAATGAAGTTTTACAAACATAAAGTTTACTTCACAATAAAATTGCATGCACAATTTTTTGCAATTGCACTGCACTGGAACGCATGGCATTGCGTTACCACACGTTCCAGTGTGGGCGATCACACTGTGGGCTTGGGGTGCTATTGAAATGAATGGCACTGCAACGCACCTCCCACAGAAGAATTTGTCAGGCCAAAACCGAAAATTACTTTCTTCCCACATTTTGTTTTTTTAATAATTCTATTATAAGCACATGGCACTTGCATAGCTTCAGCCAGGGAATGACAGCTGCCAGTGGCAAGATTCTGCAGACGGTAGCTGAATGTAAATACCGCAGGTAGTGGGCTGGTACAAAAGCCAGCATGCTATTGGCCATTTCAAATTGCAAAAGCCAATAGCAGGCTGGCTATTGCACCTACCCACTGCTTGCTGTGCCCTCCTCCCAGCATGGAGACGAGAGCTATGGAATCTAACCAACTAATCTATAATGAAATAGTTGACAACTATTCTCATTATCGATTAGTTGGTTGCAGCCCTTGAATCTATGATATATTTTTGTATTTTTAATAAAAAGAGAAATGTGTGCACAGACCCAGGTCTGATACTCTGGGAAGTAAATATATTTGCCCAGCCAGAGGTGTTTGCTACTAATTTGCTATAAAAATTTATTAGGACCCATTCACGTTATGGAAATCAATTAGTGCTCATTCATGGTGTGTTTAATGCACCACCCTTAATGTGTGTTAAGGCAGCCAATTAATTTAAATTGTCATTCCAATGCAGCTCAACAGACAGCAAAATGGACCTGTATCTTTTTTCATAACGCAATGCACAGGTGTAAATTGGCCCCTATTGTTTTAAGTATGTTTTAACATGTCTTTTGTGGTCAGATTTGAAGGAAATTAATTATAATAAAGTGAAGTGGGGTTTTCCTTACCAGTTTAGTGTTTGTTGCAGATTTATTTGCTTATTTTCTGCCTTTCTCTAAACATGATGCCATTTGCTGTCCAACTTAACCTAGCTACTGGAAAATATACTCAAAGGAAAAGAGGTAATTTGGTCGAATGAAGTTAGCTCATTTAAATAGCAAAAGGCTCATTTGGAGCTTTACAGTCTGGCTTCATTAGAAATGGTGTAGATCCCTACTATCTTATTATAGATGAATTTCAGGCACAAAAACGTTCATTGAAATATATTCCTCAATAGCCACAAATGAAATATATCTACTTTATATGCACAAAATGCCTTTACAAACCCAGATGTTGCCTTGTAAAAGTAGCAGTGACATCAAGGCTCTGCTGTACATAGCCTGTGCAGCAAGCTGAACTATGGGAGGGACCTAGCAGCTCCACCCACTAAAGGCTGCCTGCAAAAAAACTGCAGGAGGGGGGCTGATACAAGATCAGTCACCCTGCACAAAGAAAGAGCAGCAGTGACTGGTCTCTTACCACAGGATTACAGGACAGATATGGAAGAAATATAGAAAGAATACCAAGAGTCAAACAAGAATACACCTGGCTTTTGCATTTAGACAATATTTGCTTATCTCAAAGTTCAACTTTAAAGAGTATGTCCAAAAAACCCCAAAAAACATATGCAGTACATCTCTGCAATACATACACATTTCCCTATATTTTATCCCTTTAAAGACCCTGCAAGTATAGAAAAATACCTATTGCTCTGTCACTAATGCACAACGCACAGCATTTTATGGACTGACAGTGTTGCCAGTACTGCCCAAAACTGCTGGGCAGTACTGGGTAGTTGCAAAACTCCCATACTTATATCTCAACAACATACATCAACATCTTAACAAAATACAAGCTAATCATTCTGTAGCCCAAGATAAGACCTAGGTTATGAGATAACACAGGAAGTTTGCAGAAGACACAAGACAGCTCTGGATTTCTGGCAAAATGTTTTTTTTTTTTGCACTTAACAGATGTAACAAAATGCTTCCAATAGTATATTTAGCCAGTTGTCGTCCGCCCATAGTAAAATCACGGGCAGACGGCACATGCTTCCAAGCGGGAGGACGTACATTTACATGATTTTCTTCTGGCTTGTGTACCCCCCTGGTGGGCACGCGCGAGCAGGGTCCAACTGGGAATCTAAACAGCCATTAGCAGCTGTTACATACAAGCATTCGGCTGGCCAATCGCTTGTATTACTGCATGTAGTGTGCGCCCCCTCCATTGCGGCGCTCCCTCTCCATTGCGTCCCCACCGATTATCCCGGGCTCCGCTGTTCCCCCTGTGAGCCCGGGACCGGCATAAATGTCTATTACATCACTTCCGCCTTTAGCTGTAATTTCTCTGGCTGAGAGCCAGAGAAGAAGCTAGAGAAGCAGATCTCTGCTTCATCAGTTTCGTTGGGGGTCCCTAGGTGACATTAGGTGTCTTAGAGACCCCTCAGCTCTGAGGAAGGGGGTATATTGCCCGAAACGCATCAGGTAGCAAGGCAGCTTTGTGTGGGGTCTGCCTTGTACCATTCATTCAGTGATTACCATGTGAGTAGTATTTTATGTCAGCTTGTATGTTCATTGATTAATAAACTGTATTACACGAGGACAAGGTGATGTCTGTTTGTTTTGCATTGTTTAGGGGTCTTAGAGACCCCTGATGTCTCCATATAGGGATGTAAATTATGACTAGGCAGTACCTTTTATCTTTTAACCTGTGAAAAATAGCAGTGCACTTCCTGAATCCTGACATATGACTGTCTAGGCACTCATGTTTCATAGCCTAATATATGCCATGCGAGATCATCCACAGCACAGGTCCTCTTTAAATAAAAAAAAAGTAATGTTTATTTAAATGTTAACTTCTGCTACTCTCCCTGCAAGTATGCCTCTCCTTTCATAATTGTTTCTTCCTGCCTGTCAGGTTTTTGTCTTATGTATGCACAGCTCAGTGTACAGTTTCAGGATGAAGGACGAAGTAACTCCCATGCGCATATGTAGGACTTAAGCCATCCCAGCCTGGCCAAATAAAATGGTTGAAGACTCCAAACCTGGGAGACCATCAGGTGAAGATGGAAGCCCCACTGAGGGAGGGCACTGTGAATACCTTGTGAATACCTTGTACATACTTCCACAATATGACAAAAAGCTCCTGGGGCCCATTTGTTTTTGTTTTTATTCTGGTGCTTTACTATAGCTTTAAACCTCAGAAAATGATCCCTTAACAAGAAAACCACTAACACTCAACTTCTTAGCCCCATCCCTAATGCTTAGGCTGAGCCTGCTAAAGCCTTGATGTTAATGCTAAGCTAACCAAACCCTTAAAGAATGTGCGGCGGAGGGCACGGGTTCTCCTTCCTGGCAGGACTCCTGGCGCCAGGGTGGCAGGTGCAAATGCGTGCATTGCGCGGCAGGTGCGCACACGGTGGACAGGCTGTGCGCGCATGCACGGGGGCGTGCGCGTAGTGCGCCTGCGCCCATTACATTACAGGTGTGATCCTTGCTGGGGGAGGTTCCCAGCACACACCATCTGCCTTTCTCCTGGATGGAGAAGCTTCCTGGTTGCCTCTGCAACCAGGGGGCGGTCTTAGTTCCATACTGGGTATAAAATCCCAGTCCGAGCCCTGGCTCATTGCTGAGTTATTCTATCCCTATGGTGGGATCTCCCAGCTCTCTGTGCCTTGAACCGTCTCGCTTCCTGACCCTTTGCTTGGACTCCCTATCACCGACCCTTTGGCCTGCCCTTCCGTTTCTGAACCTAGCTGCCTGCCTCGACCCGGATTGGACCTGAATACTCTTCTTGGATTTCCCCTGTGTACCTCGACCTCGGACTTTGGCTTGCCTCCTCTGCCAAGGGGTTCCACTCACGTCCCAGTTGTACTCCCCTGACAATACATTATCCTGAACTGGAAGCGCCTAATGCCCATATTTTAGCAAAAAATTTAACAGTGTCGTTATGCCAATCGCAAAAACTAATGGGAGAAGGGAAGGTAGAGGAACAAGAAGGAGATAACTGAAGAGATAAAGAAGACATTGGAGAGATCAGGTGGCTTTTTTGACAAGGAAAGGGGCACATTCCATTCTTTAACAAATCATATCCACTGTTTATTCCACCATTAGCCTTGTTTTGAGTTAAATAGAAATGTTTTAGATTGATTTAATTTCATTTTTATTCTTTATCCATGGCTCTCTGTGACACTCCTTGCAGAGATACAGATAGTGCTGGCAGCCTTCCAGCATCCTTTGACATGACGTTTAATCACAGATGTAAATACAGCAATGCCAACACTCAAGAGTTGTGGAGTTATGTGACTTTATAGTATTTTGTAATGGAATGAGTGTGGCCCAGGAATATAAGGACAGAGCCTCTGCGTTACAAGTACAATGGCTGTACCTAAGTGAACACAAACTGTATAACTGTGTTTGTAAATCGTAGAATGGTTGGTTGTTATCACCCAGCAGTAATGGAGCAATTTACAGACATTTGCTCAGGTAAGAGTTATAGGCGCCACTTTCCAGGTCCTAAGAGACTGATCATTTTCCCAGCAGCCTGAGAGGAGAAATATCACAAAACAGGTATATTAGTCAGGGAGGCTAGAAGTCATTGGATCTGGCCATATTTCTTTGGAGCTATAAGGCATATTTCCAGCCCCGGAGGATCACAGTCTGGGAACATTTTCTAGATTTATCTAATTAACTGTTATGGCCAAGCTGTGCACTATATATTAACAGTAAGGGAGCTATGACATTTCTTATGGGATTTTTTGTGATTACTTTGATTGCTGTTTTCATACCAGCACCGGTGTTTTTCTTCTGACTGGCAACACTATTGAAAATCAAAGGAACAGAAGGTATAGTGTTACCCAATACCCTGTATTACACTTTTGGATAGGTGCTGGTAGCCTCAATCTCCCACTGGCCCTTATGCGATTTAGGGAGTCTAGAGTGAGATTTATGCACCTTTTAATTTAAAAAAAAATATTTTAGAAAAATGCTGATCTTGTTGCAAGAAACGAAGTAGACAATTAACTAGCCCTTATAAACTATTAATTTTGATCCAGCACTGAACCCTTCCATACACCTGCAAACCAGGCAAAGGGACCGCCTACCCAGCACACACCACAAAGTCAGTTCCAAATGAAAACTCCAAAAGTCTTTTTCTTAAAACCTTTAATGCCTTAATGCATGACCACAGTCTAAATCAGGTATTAGTTTATGTTTCTGAGGTAGGACATTTGGAGTGTTTATAGGCAAAATGCCCTTATTCTTCAAATCTCATGAGGAACTGAGAATCTTTTCTCATCAGCTTCTATAAAACACAAACATTTGCATTAGTCAACTGTTTGTGTTCAGACCTATGGAGAGCACTGGTGACGGGCAGCAGACATCTCCAATGGTAGCTCAGCAAGAAAACAATAGTGATCAGCGGCAGGGGGAGGTAGCCGTAGGTGGCATCCCACCAAACTGATGTCACTGGTTTCAAGGAGCTCGGCGGGATGCCACCAATAGCTTCCAAGGTTGTTATGAGCTAATCAGAGAGATGTGCATGGTCACTATACATCTCCCTGCCTTAGGAACCTGGGATGCTGCAAACATTGTGCTGTAGAGCAGTCATGCCGCTCTGACCTCCCCCCCCCCCTCAAGGAGATGCCGCCTGGCCTCAGGCTGCTTCATTATAGGGATGACCCTTATGATCAGATTAGGTTTTCTGCCCTATTTGAACACTATTCTTATAGATAGGTCATGGCTGGCGATATTTGTAGGTGATTCAAAAGATATTAGATTGTCACTGGTCCATCTGAAAGTGAGTTAACTGGAAGACCGTCTATGGGCATTTTAATCTCCATCCCTCTTCAAAAGAACTAC
This sequence comes from Nanorana parkeri, assembly GCF_000935625.1. Taxonomy (NCBI): domain Eukaryota; kingdom Metazoa; phylum Chordata; class Amphibia; order Anura; family Dicroglossidae; genus Nanorana; species Nanorana parkeri. The sequence goes on from NW_017307207.1 coordinate 410,944, forward strand.
ACAGTGATGTCAAGATAACCCATCACAATTTATGAACATAAATAATATTAAAGCATAGTGAGATGTTTTTACATCTTCCCATAAAGAATTGTAAGGAAGGGCTCATATGTATGATATGGCTGGGGGAGGAAATT